>NC_056748.1:587244915-587247415 GCF_019279795.1 Protopterus annectens | reverse complement strand
GGGTATTGTATCGAAGGCTTTTGCGAGGTCCAGGTAGGCTGTGTGGACCACCTTCCCCTTGTCAATGGCCTTGGTGACTGTTTCAAAGAAATCAACCAGGTTTAAGAGGCAGGATCTGCCCTTAACAAAGCTGAACTGGGTAGGATCCAGTGTCTGTAGGTCCCCAATATCTTTATTTATAAGGTCCATGATGATCCTTTCCATAGCTTTGCAGACCAAGCTAGTGAGACTTATGGGGCGATAGTTTCCAGGATCTGTTGAGGCACCACCTTTGTGGAGAGGGACCACTTTTGCTGTACGCCACTCTTTGGGTACATATCCTGTAGTAAGGCTGAGATTGAACAGTACTTTTAGGTTTGGGTTTAGCTCTTCTTGGAGTTCATGTAGGGGCAGCCGGGACACCGCCTGGTCCCATTGATGCTGTGTTTCTTGCTTTGGAGGGCAGCTCTTACCTGAGCATCTGAGATGTCAGTGGGGCAGCAATCTGCTGGGATAGATATTAGCCCTTTTGGTGGAGGGGGAGTTTGCGCTGAACCTGTCAGCTAGGATGTTGGCAATGTCTGTGGGTTCGGTGTATTTTTTGTCATTTTGGACTAATTCTGAGCATATCTGGGAATTCCCACCCAGGTTCCTAACATAACTAAAGAAAGCCTTGTGATTATCCTTAGTGTCCTGTGCAATTTTTCTCTCGAAGCTGGCCTTAGATGATTTTATGAGTGCCCGTAGTTTTTTGCTAATACTGATCAGAGATGCCTTCCCTTTTTGGGATTTTGCTCTGTCATGTAGTAGCTTCCTCCTTCTGTTGTATAGTTTGTTTATGGCTGGGGTACACCAGACAGGACGTCTGCCTTTGGAGGATTGGGTCTTGGTTTTATTTGGGATTGCATGATCCATGCATTCCTGAAGGTGTTCATAGAATGCGTTTATAAAGGATTTTGTGGTCTGGGCCGTGTTATCCACAGACCCGGGGGCTTTGAAGGATTCCACCTCGGTTTTGAGGAGTGCGAAATTTGCTTTAGAGAAGTTTTTCACTGTGGTTTTCTGGGCATGGGGTGGGGTCGGGATGTGAATATCCAGTGAGATTAGTTTATGGTCTGATCTTACCAGTGAGGGATACACTTCTGGTCTGGAGCATAGAGTCCCCATGTTGGTGATGATCAGGTCCAGTATGTTTTCCCCTCTTGTGGGAGTGGTAACAAGTTGTTCCATAGCATTTGAGTTTATAAATTCTAGGAACCTTTGGGCTAGGGTGTTGGAGCTAGAGTAATGCTCCCAGTCTATGGTTGGGTAGTTGAAGTCACCCAATATAATGGTGTTTGGAGAGACCTTCATATTTTCCAGTGTTTTCAGGAAGGCCGAGTGGGGTTCCTGGGTTTGGGAGGGTGGTCTGTAGCAGGCTATAAACTGGAAGGCAGTTTTACCCACTGTTAGTTGCACATGGATAGTCTCTGATGCTTCATGCTGTGCCACCAACCTGGAGGTGTGGGTATCTTTGACGAATATTGATACTCCCCTCCTTTGTGGTTCGGTCCACATTTTGGGGCGAAAAGCATGGTATGAGGTATAACCTGGTAGTGCTGGGGTGCTCTCGAGCCTTGAACCAGGTTTCTGTTACTGCACAGATATCGATGTTCTCCATGCTAAGGAGAGTTTCGAGTGCGTGCATCTTGAGGTTTAGACTTCTGGCGTTGAGTAGCATTACTCTTAGTTTCTTATCCCTTGTGATACCTATGGAGGTGGGTTTGTCTTTTGAGCCTTGCCTAAAAAGGCACTATGGGGGTAGCAAGAGCCTTTGCCAATATCCGAAAGCCCAGGGGTGACAGGTGCAAGCCGTCCCTAGCAAAGCATCGTGGCTTGTCGAGCATGTCATCCCAGGCTGACAGGCATTGGATCCCCTTTGGATGACACCAATACTTAAGCCAATTGTTGAAATTGATAATCTTGTCTTCATACTGTGGCATCATTCTTGGTGAGGGTAAGATGCTACTCAAGGTCAGGGTCATACCGGCCTGGGCTACATGCTCAGATAGCTCCTTTATGTGTCTCTTCATGTAGTCCAGGGAGGTATGTCTCAGGTCATTCACACCATCATGGACAATGACTGAGTCATATTTGTACTTGCCTTGGAGTGACCTGAGTGTTTGTGTTATGTGGCGGATCCTAGCGCCCGATAGGCAGCTCACCGTGACCTTCTCCTTGTTCAGCCTGGTGAGCAGGACGTCAGTGTGCCTGATGATAGAGTCACCTATTACAAGTGTATCAGGTGTGTTGTTTAGCCTTAAGGGCTGTGACTGTTCGGCACACTGGCTTTGTGAGCTATGTGTTGCACCTGTTTTGTTTTGGGGTAGCGGTTGCTTGGGTGTCTGCTTTGGAGGTCTCTGCTGCTTAGGCAGATTTTTATTTAGAGCCTCCAAGTATGTTTTTGTGTGTTTATGTGTTTGGTTTGCTGTCATGGTAGGTCTATGTGAGACTGGAATTGTAGTGAGTGTGGTTTCCTTCT
>NC_056748.1:587204915-587239915 GCF_019279795.1 Protopterus annectens | reverse complement strand
ACTCTGATAATGGAGGTTTAATTGGAGACCTCACAGCACTTACTGCAGTTTTGGCTAACTTGTGGATGTTTTAATGGAGAAAATCAACAAAATCCCAGCTACACAAAATACTTTCTTGACTCAACATTTCCCATTTTTTTTTTCTGGGAGACTGGGCAGTAATACTTTTAATATTCCTTCTACTACAAGTAATAGAAACTTGTCAGTTGGTGTTACTAAAAACCAGCATAACAGTCATAGTAAAGGCAATACTGTTGATGGTGGGATTAACCACAATACATCTAATGTCAATTTAACACAAACTGGTATTGTTAACATTGAAACAAGGCTGAATAGGGGCACTAATAATAATGAATGGCTGACTGCACCAACAAGTTTGGATTTTCATAGTGACAATGGTAGTGTGCAGCCAACAACAACTGTTGTTAATATAGTTGAGAATTTAAAAGCCTTTGATTTTAAACTGGTGAAGTTTAAAAAGCTGCACCTTGAAATTATTTATTTTAAACAATGTATCCAACACAAGGTGTTGCCTAAGGCACTGAGATTATGGAAGTGCCCCACTGATACTGTGGTTAACTCACCATTTCATGTGGCTTTGGTTAATTTGTTTGATAGACAGGGTTTCAGGCTGCTTAATGTAATGATTGAGCACTACCAACAGATGGTTGATGCATTGACTGTGAAATTGTTGGAAATGGACAATAAAATTAGAAGAGATTCTGACTTCAGTCATTATTTTTATGACTACAGTCAGATTTTCAACAGTATTGATTCACAGTTATTGAAACTAAAGCAAATTAAAATCAAAAAGTTACATTGAGATGTTTCAGATTACCAAAAAGGTTTGGCTTATCTGCATCCTCTGCCTTCCCAGACTCGAAATTCTAATCAAAATCATTTAAATCCACAACAGGCAGCCATTCAAAGCCCTGGAACTAATTTGAGCCCACCTTCTGTCTCGTACACACAAGTAGCAAGTATGTCAACTGAAGGGGAAATAAACTTGGTGAGACGGAGCAAGAGGCTTAAGGAACAAAGAAGTTCTCAAGAAGGGACTAACACAAGTGGGCAGCATGGTAAAAATAGCAACACAAATTTTCAACAGGTCCATTTAACCAGGAAATTGAACCAAAAGTTTCAACAACAATTTGGGATGGGACAGCGCAAATGCAGCAAGAAATGGAGGTAATGGTTACCCCTAACAGGGTCCTCCAAATGGACCAATGTTTTGACTTTATGGAATCCAACATTAATAATTTTTGGAGCAGTGATGCTGATGGTTGTATTATTGTGCAAAATAGTGAGAAGGATTTTAATGTATTTAATTATTCTTCATTTAGAGTGGATGTTGACTTGGTTAATTTACTACCTAAAGGGTTGACATTTATTCCTGCACGTAGAGCTGACACTGCAGGTAGTATAATGGATTTGAAACTTTTTGTACAGAAGTTGAATTTAAAAGTTATATTGGGATCATCTATTGTTCAGAATTCAGTTTACAGGCTTGCTAGCACTTTTAATCCTCCACTCCATCCTGCATTAATGATTTTTGAAAAAATGTGTGAAGTGGATGTGAGAGCTATGTTGAGTAACAGAAGTTTAGGTTCTCATAATTTAGACAGAGACCCATGGGAGCTTTTGAATGATTTGAGGTCTGTGCCCATTCATATCATGAAGCCAGATAAGGGAGGGTGGTTAGTGTTCATAGTCTTTGGGGACTATAACAAAAGAATGAAAGCTATTCTTACATTACCTAATTACCATTAGGTCTCTTTGAATGAGGTTAATCAAGCCTATCAACATGTAAGGTCTTTTTTGTACGATTTGTCAATTGACACAAGGGTTGACATTGATTTATTTAATTATTTAACTATGCCTGTAGCTGTAATACCAACAATATTCGGTATACCTAAGGTCCACAAGGACCTTGTGAATCCACCATTGAGGCCCATAGTGGATGGGAGAAATTCAATGACTTATGCTAGTGCTAAAGTAGTTGATAATATCTTACAAAAATTTATAGCACTAGATAAACATATTTGGAAAGACTCATGGAGCTTTCTTTATAACATTAATGAGCAGTTTTTTGACGAAGAAGTTAACTTTTTGACAATTGATGTCAAAGATTTGTATAGCTCCATTCCACATAATGTGTGTATTGAATGGACTTCACAATACATGTATAAAGGTGATTCCGTTTAGGATATGGATTTGGTTACTGAATTGTTGGATTTAATTCTCACTAACAACTTTATTTATTACAATGGAGAATATTTCATCCAAAAAATGGTGTAGCCATGGGTTTACCATGTGGTGCTAGTGTCGCCAATCCGATGATGGCCCAGTGGGAACATTCTCATATTTTTAATAATAACATCTTTTACCCAGAGAAAATTTGTAGGTATACTCATTATTTGGATGATATATTTATTTTGTTTAAGGGAAATGAAACTGAGGTGACTGACTTTATGGCATTCTTGAATAATTCAACATACTTTTTACTTATACCTTTCATAAGGATAGGATTGCATATTTAGATGTGGACCTCTGCAAGGAATTTGTTGGTAGAAAGTACATAGCTAAAATATTCAGGAAGAGTACATACTCTAACAGCTTTTTACATTTCTCTAGTTGCCACCCTTTACATCAAAAATGTTCGGTTGTTAAAGGGCATTTAGTTAGAGCTGCTAGAATGGTGTCTATGGAGGATGAATTTTTGATTGAAATTAGGAATTTGAGGGATATGTTTCAAGGACAGGGTTATCCAAAAAACTTTTTGGAAGACCTTATATCAGAAGTAATCTTTAAACGATCCTAGTGGACAGTTCACACCTATTTTAAATCCTGATCATTCCATTCAGATAACACCGCAAGTGAGTATAGGGGAATTGAATGAGCTTTCCGGCAATGTTAGGCAGACTGATGGAGTTACTTATATGACTAGTTTTATCACTTCCTTTTCTATGGACACAAAATATCTTAAGGGAATTTTGGTTAAAAATTGGAAAATTTTACTGGATGATCCAGGTATTAGGTCTAAAATTGAAGAAAAAACAGTGTTTGTGTTCAAGAGGGGGCTCAACTTTAAAAACATGTTGGAACACAAGACTTATGCTCTGGTGAAAAATCCAGGAGTGTTTAAGTCTGAGATGTGCTCGTCCTGTAAACATATTGATTTAGGAAGTACATTTATAGTTAACTGGTGTAAATTTAGTTCATCTAAGAAATTTAACTGTAATTCCAAAATGATTGTTTATCTTGCTAGTTGTCAGGGCTGTTCAGGATTATATGTAGGTAAAACTGAGCGTAGGCTTAGAGAACATGTTTATGAACACCTGTACAGCGTCTCAAGGAATAAAACTGAAAACACTCTAACAAGACATGTTATGTCTAATCCATGTCATTACTTTAAATATAGGGTTATAGACCAAGTTTTTTTAGATCCACGGGGTGGTCCCGTAAGTTTATACTTGGACAGGTTGAATTAGTCTGGCAATTACGTTTGAATGCATGTAGTTACCTGGGTCTCAATGATTCATGCTCTATAACAAGCCTACTTAAATTAAAAAATTTAGAGAGATAGGGTATTGTGGGGTTAAGTAATGTGCATGTGTGTTTATATATATGTATATATTTCCGTACACACACATACACACACACACACATATATATATATATATATATATATATATATATATATATATATATGTGTGTGTGTATATGTGTTTATAGTTTTTAAGTTTTTATTTCCTAAGTTTTATTTTTTAAGTCTGATTTATTGTAATTATTTTTATATGCAAGTTGCAAATGTTTTAAGTTAGTAATAATGTGAAGTATTTTTGTATTATTCCAAACACTAAGCGTGTTTAGAGTAACTAATGGTTATGGCTCCTTTAATTTATTTAAAAAGCATCGGGTCATGTGACTTAGAGGGATATTTAAAAGGCGTTACTTGTGTGATTGTTTGTATCTGAGGAAGTTTGGGAAAATACCCAGACGAAAAGCACTTAAATAGTCTGTTGGTTACAGCTCTGCTTGGTGGCATTGTTTGTGGCTAAGTTTGTTTTTACTGGCTAATAATAAGATTGCAGTTATAAAATACTGACAGACATTTGCATTTTACACTTCATACCCTTCAGCACATAGATGCTAATGCATAACCTGTTATTCTATCAACTTAAGTATGTGAGCCAGACTTTTATTTCCTTTCTCCAGATTTCTTACAACCTAAGAGGTTGAGAGGTGTGTGTATTGTGAGAGCACTGCTCTCAGACCCACCCCCTGTGCTCATACACAGAACCATGTACGTTTAAGTGCATGGCAGTGTGCCTCCATACATATGCATGGCGTGCTGCCATGCTCCACGGGAATGGTCCCTTCTGTGCAAGAATAAGCTATTCTTGCATGGACGTTTGCTGAATTCCAGGGATCATCTGGGTCATAGTCAGAGCTTCAACCATTGGCATGGTAACTCCTATAAAAGTATATTTTATTTGGCATAACTAAAGGCAATGCTGAGTGCTGACCATTTAGATGACATGTACTTATTAACTAGTAGGACTGTTTTCCTTTTCTATGTTTTTTTTTTCTGATATTTTTTACTATGGCAGTTAAATCATGTATGTACGTTCAACAAGTATGAACAATATTCACCATTATTTTAGCAGTTTGCATAAAAAAACTGGCAGCTGAATTTACAGGTTACAATACTGCAGATATTACTCTGAAAAGAAAAGATGTGTTAGTTTTTAGTGAGAGTCTTTCATAATGGAAATCACATAAGGAAATTTAAGCATGAGTGCTTGTAACCTTGGCATTTTCTGCCAAATGTAACAAGTAATAAAAACGTGTTTTCCATGAAAGTTTTATTTTTTTTTAAACTTTGTATTCCTTAAATATTTAAAAGTAGGCAAAATATATTTACATTACATATAGAAAATGCCGCTGGAAGATAGAGGAAATATTAATAATTTAGTACTTTCATTCATAATTACAATGCCTTAGTGAGAATTAAATATGTACAAACCTATCAAATTGATGACAGAAATCATATAATCATTCAGCTGATCTCAGAATTGATTAATACTTTTAAAAGTGTTACAGAATATCACAGTTTATCAAAATAATATCATTAAAAGCTTGTTTAAAAACATGCGTTACAGTTTTGTAGATCACATTTTCAGAACACCAATAGAAATAAGATTGTTCAAATTGGGTGGTTGGCCAGTATTTAGCCGTAGTTGCCAAAAGACTTTCAGAAATTGAAGTTTGCTATCCCAGGACTCTTCCCTGGCACCAAATAAGCTTTATTCTAGAACATTAAAATGAATTTCCTAAAACTGATGCAGCTCTTAGCATGTCTACTATGGGTAGTGTTTTCATTTTATTTACAAATGTCATACATATACTTATATATTCTTTTCCTTATTCTTAGAACAGTTTTGGCCATATAAAATGCTCTGAATTAAAGTGTGCTAGTCTAAACAGACACATCTTTTGAATAACAGTTATTGAGACCTTTAATATGGATTGCATTTTCATACTTTGCCACCATAATACATGCACTGAGCTGTGCACACACACACACCCTCATATATCTATCTATATCTTTATCCCGCTCTCTCTCTCTCTCTCTCTATATATATATATATATATATATATCTGTGTGTGTGTGTGTGTGTGTGTGTGTGTGTGTGTGTGTGTGTGTGTGTATATATATATATATATATATATATATATATATATATATATATATATATATATATATATATATATATATATATGTATATTTATATTTATTTATATATATATATATATATATATATATATATATATATGTATATATGTATATATGTGTGTGTGTGTGTGTGTGTGTGTGTGTGTGTGTGTGTGTGTGTGTGTGTGTGTGTGTGCAAGCCAAAACCAGCAGTATGTGGCTGACCAAGTTTGCAGATGACTGCAAGCTGTGTGCTGTCATAAATTCCCCTAGTGATGAAAACATCCTCCAACAGGGCCTTACCCAAACTAATGACTGCTGCCAGGAGCTTGACCTCAAACTGAATGCCAAGAAATGCATAATTATCCCCTTTGGGGAAAATGGCATCCCCACTAATTATCACATTAATAACAATGTACTCAGCATGCAATCAGTCGTGAGGGACTTGGGCACCCAGGTTGATAGCAACCTGACTTTTGACCACCACGTTGCCTCTGTTGTACAGAAGGTTTTCTACATGGCCCACCTCATAAATAAAGGTATTTCATCCAGGAACAAGTAGGCCATACCATCCCTGTACCCCTTCCTTATCAGACCCATTTTCGAGTACAATGCCCCATTTGGCACATACCTTGCCAAGCAAATGCAGCAGCTGGAAAGACCACAGAGGTTCCTGACCAGAAAAATCCATGGTCTCAAACACATATCCTATACAGATGGGTGAAACCCCCCTGTCCCTTTACTCAGTCTCATATAGACTGCTCAGAGGTGACCTGTATCTGGCATACAAAGCCATCTCAAACCCACCCTTGATGGAGTTGCTACATATCCGTAAGTCAAACTCCACTCATGCAACCAACATGTAGGGCTTTAACCTGGTCTGTGACATTAATAGAACTTGTTGGTGGGATAGATATGTGTCCCAAAGACACCTCTATCTATGGAATAGACTTCCTCTCCATGTCAATCAGAATACCTCTCTAGCCCTCTTTAACAGGAATGTGGATGACTGGATGGGAAACAGAAAATACATCCCTGGGATCCCACCTGTGTCCCTGCTGGACAGGGGAAACCGATGCTGACTTTGAATGAACATGGGCCAAATTATTGGCTAGACTTATAAGGGTATCCCGGACAATAGCCTAGTATCATCCTATGAACATATATATATTTATATATATATATATATATATATATATATATATATATATATATATACTTGGCTAAACACTTAACATGAATGATAAAGTGATTTGTAGTTTGCATTGGTGAAGTGCAATTTTTGTGAACATTGGATTGGGTTACTTCCTAGTTCATCAGTTTTGTGGGACTTTGTATGTGAGTGTGTGTGTTTTAAGGTTAGATAATGAATTAGGTAAGGGAACAGGATTAGTGTATCTTTAGGTGCTTACATTAGGTTTATGGTGAGGGTTAGTTAAGGAAATAAATTCTGTGTGGGGTGGTGAGGGTGAGTGAACATGCTAGGTGGGTCAACAAGCTATCTAGTGTCATGACAGAATTATAGCCCACATTACTAAGCTGAGCAGGAGGCATCACTGAAACTAATATAATATTTATTTATGTAACTATCTCTCTCCATCTATCTAGCTAGCTACCTATTGTTGATTGGCTTAGTCCTACTAGGCTACTTGCCTATTTTAGAGAAGACCTCTGGCAGAGATCATCCTTAATATTACTGCTGAGATGGAAAAGATATGCAAAGAAAGTAAATCAAATCAAAAGGGAAGTAGCAGAAAAGAAGGCAGAAGAAAATGTAGAAGGGAAGTACATAGTAAGGATTCAATGTACAGAAGACAAAGAAATAGGTATGAAGTGTGACATCATATTAGAGACTATTTTTTCAATGTAAATTTTTGTTAGAGAATGCAAAAAAAAAAAAAGAAAAAGAAATACCGTAACCCATGGAATCTTTGTGATAAAAGCATTTAAAAGGGAAACAAAAAAGTAAATCCATGTGCAATTTTGAAGACAGGTGGAAAGAGAGGCTTTGAGAGGACATTTGAAAACTGTATGGAAAGCAGTACTGGACATTGCAAAAGTTTATGATAAAAGGGTTTATGGATTGGTGGAATGGGTTGTATTATTGTGTTTGAAATAGAAAGAGCATGATGGATGTGGAGGGGTATTGTAAAATGCTGGGGGCAACCCAAGATTCAAGATTTTTTTTGTAAAAGGACTTTTAATAAGTAACTGATAAACGAAAATGTTATGTTTCTGTGGAAGTGGTAAAAAAACAGAAAAAACACCAAACTCACTAAACACAGCAAAAAAAGGTCCGGTGTAAAAAGAAAGAAGCTGCGAATCAATACTGTTAAGCTGCTCGTTTTAATTTACGCTTTTCATTCGAATCATATCCAAACTTCCTCAGACAACAAGAACATTTAAAATAATACATTTAAATACTGATTCTCTAAATCACATGGTACAAAAAGCCCTATACAGATAAGGCTAATGAATAATTAATTGAATATGCCCTTTCACAAACTCCGCCCAACATATTTTGTTCATGAAAATTGAATTGATGTTATTTAATACATTCAAATATTCTTGATAATAACAAATACTAAAATACTGAGAAATCATCATTCATGAAATATATGACTTGGTGCTCCCAAAATGTAGCCCTGTGATAGAAAATTTTTATCACACTAAATAAACCAGGGGCACTAACTTCCAAAATAACCCGCTTGGTTCATTCATTCTTCTTGTAATACTGTGCCCATACAGGCACATAAGTCGAACTCAACATGGGCTCTTAATTAAAAGGAATCATAAAAAACATCATCATACATACATAAATCATATCCTATGACTTGGATGCCGTACATCAAATTCAAATCTTTATTAAGTGAAAAATATGCATAAGGCTTACCCTATCTCCTCATTTAACAGAACACACCCACATAAATCTACGCTGCCTCCACTTATGATAATAAGTGAATACTCATTAGAGATATCGTGGAAATGCAACAAACATACATGCACCATATTCCATGACTTGAAGGCAAAGAATCAAGTTAAAATACCCCAGGTAGATGGAAAAAGACAAACACAGCCTAAAGCGTAGATTTTACATCCACAGAGCTGCCAACTTAATTGAGTCCTTGCTTTAACATCTCATTTGAAGAATGGCACACTCAGGAGTGTAGCGTCTCACCCCCACCACATACAGAACTGCAGTGTTAGAAAACAGCGTACTTGATCTGGGAATAAAATCAACAGCCTTCTTTACCAAAGGCAGCTGTGCTACCTTTTGCACCAATGTCAAATAAAAGAACTGCCCCACTTCAGAAGACATGATAATTTTTCAAAATCTGTGGGGAAAACAATAAACAAGAGTAGCCATTTATAAACCTTACATAGACTAGATAAAGCCTTATTAAGCAATTAAGCTAACCTAGCTCTGGTGTTGTGCCAAAGCTGATCATTTGGTATTTTTACAACAGAAAAGCTATTTAAGATTTTAATAGTTCAGTGCCCGCTGTTTACCCCGATTAATTTTACCACATTATGAACTCCACGCTGAACTGCAGCTATGCAGCTACCCAGTGGCTTCATCTCGCAGCAGTAACTCCCATGGCAGATTTACTGCTGGAATTAAGCAAATGTCTGTGCCCAATGCTTGCTTTTGCTGTTGTTGATTAGTGTAATACTATTGGAAACATAATTTGATAATACAATATCCTGTGGTTATATATCAACAGTTAAAAGGAGTTCATCAATATTAAACTGGCTAAAACTGTGGCAAATGCTAAGTTTCTCAAATGAATACCAGATGTAATATGCCTTTCTGAAACTATCATTGTACAGCTATACGCCTTATATTTTACCCTGAATATTGTTGTAGAAGCGATTGCAATGTGTGACTTACAGGCTAGCTGAAATTAGATTGCAATTTTCTGTAGAACACATTATTTTGCTACTCTGTACAGCTTCAATGTTCTTGGTTCTCTCTCATTCCATCCTAATGTCCACTTAAACTTATCTAACTTTCTTGCTCTTCCTATTACTATCTTACTACTCATCTTTAATTTCTGCTAATTCCTTCCAAACTTACTTATACTTCTCATCCTGTTGCTGTGCCTAACCTATCTCACTTTACTGCTCTATCATTCTCCCATTGCACATCTTCATGTTCTGCTGTTATTTACAAACTACATCAAGTTGGTTAGTCTTACCACTCTGTTTCCTAGCTCTGCCCCCACTGTTTACTCTAACTAATGTCACCACGTGACAAGCTGCATGCTGAGCTGCAGTTGCTCAGTGGCTTCACCCAGCAGCAGTAACTCCCATGGTGGATCTGCTTGAATTAAGCTAATGCATGTGCCAGATTAGCTTCTACTAATTGCAACTTATCTGTACCTTAGTATAACATCACTGGGACATCCTTACTAATTTCATCAGGCCACCTTCCAGCTTGTTTCTGCTGCCACTTCTATTATTCATACTAAATAGTGGTGGCTTTATACAGCAGTAACATTAATATTATCGCTCAACACTTCAGTCATGTCTCTCTCTATATTACCAGCAATATACCTTGTATAGATTGCTATTCCAGCCCCATCCACTGCTTGTCCATATGCTAGTTTTTGGCTATATCATTTCAGTTAAGGATAGAACACTTGAAGGTCTCCACACTGTGTTTTTCATTTCTTTCAAAGCACATATACACTATTATTTATCACAAAAAGCTTACTGTTAAACTCACATGAACAGCTGCAATCAGGGTCTGGCTCACTCTGGTCACCAACTCTACCCCCATTTCCCAACCACTCCCACTACTCCTTACCACACCCACCACTATAATTTGACCAATTAGTACTATCAATACATATTCACACATACCTTACAGAGGTACCTCCCCTCCTCATCACAACTCACTAGCAAATTTCCACCCTCCTTATCACACTATACTACACTCCACTACAGTACCCCTCTCTCCTGCCCCCGCCAACTAATCTGTACTCTATTACACTTACAATCTATCTCAATCACTGCATCTATAAACCTCGCAATTTAACTCATCACTTCCTTACCAATCATGCTTAATCCCTTTAACTATTTATTGCTTTGCCAACCCAGGCTCTTGAATGTTGCTATTCCACACTTCTTTCCTACTACTTCTCTTCCTGTCCTCCCATTTAGCATCATATAACAAACATTTTGTCATAACCTTCTCTCACGTACAATTCTACTTCCCTTTCCACCCCATTCTACATCTATACAGATTGACATAGCACCAAATCTATTTAATACCACAAAAAAAGAATATTTCACATATAGGTATGCATGTCAACTTACTACCCCTTTACTAGTTTGTAAATATACTAAACTGACAAACACTCAAACACAATACTACATTAAATATTACCCCTCAAACTTAGCAGTGATGTCCACGCAAATCCAGGCCCCAGCACTAATCAACACTACACAACACCCCTCCCACATACTCGTATCACCAACAATCCAAACCATAACAAATCTGGCCTGTTACTTCTAAACATGAATCTTAGAAAACTAACAAATAAAATACACAAATTGCATGCCTTACTTTTACGCTACTCCCCTGATATAGCAGTTCTAACTGAAACCTGGCTAAAATGTAACAAAAGCAACAATGAAGTTCTAACCCTAAGCTATATCATCCACAGATTGGACAGAATCAGTATGTATGTTGGTGGAATAGCTGTATATTATAGAAACACACTCATTCTAGAGTGATTTGAATCAAATCTCCCAGAACTCAATCATGTACAGATACTATTTAGTAGACTAAAAAACCCCACTAAATACATACCTGTTTTAGCAACTCATATCCCTCCACGTAACAACCCCAACATAACTGAAGATATCCTACACTGCTCATCCTTATCATTTCTCATCGAAATCATAATATTGGGGGACTTTAATACAGACTGGCTTACCTGCACCTCAGATAGCCCCTCACATTTCATCAGTCTGCACAGATTCTCCCAATTAATACAAACTCGAACACAGTAGACAAAAAAAAAGTCAGATCTAGACTGGATTTTAACCAACAGACCCTCACTTACCTATCAGTCAGGATGCCTCCCTGATATCATAAGCAACCACATACCTACCTACTAGCTCAAGACAATGACTGCACCCCTTAAAAATTACTATATAAAGACAAATTTGCAGGAAGAAAAATGTAATTCCACAAACATTTAAATCCATCCTGGAACATTGTGACTGAACACCACTAACATCAATGCCTCTAGATGCTGCCATACTTAACTTTAACTTCAGATTCCTGGACATATTAAATAGCCTAGCAGCTCCTAGGAGTGTCAGAGTTGAATCAAACTATGCTCCCTGTTTAACAAACGATACCAAGCAGCTACTTACATAGATAAAGCCTGGGCACAATACCAAGCAAACAAAAGTCAAACTATCCCAGATCATTATCGGCAAGTAAGAAATAAAGCCAAAACTTAGAACAAGAATGATAAAAAATGCTATACTATAATCAAACACAAACATCAACACAATCCTCAAAAATTCTGGACTGCTATAAATCAGCTACTACATCCTGGCCAATCCTTGACTCCAACCCCAACCACTATAATTACTACAGACAACATAGCAACCCAATTTAACACGTATTTTACTAATTCCATACTATTACTAACCACAAATAACCTCAACGCCCCTCCATCCATACCAAAAGGAACCAGTGGAGACACCAGTACCTTTTCTTTCAAGCCCATCCAAAATAGTACAAAAAAAAATCCTCAATAAACTTAAACCCATATTCCCTGCTGCTAATAATTTAACTTCTTAATACCTAAAGTTAGACACTGACACCATCACATATCCTGTCTCATTTCTGATCAATAGCTCAATTGCAGAATAATACGTTCCCAAAATCTGTAAAATATCCTAAATCACCCCATTGCGTAAAGGGGAGACCTCCACATAGGTCTCTAATTACAGGCCAATAGTAATTCTATCACCACTATCCAAAATACTAAAAAAATGTATCCAAGCCCAACTCATGAACTACCTGTTAAGTAATAATCTTCTAACCAACTCCCAACATGGCTTCCCACCCAGTCATAGTACCCACTACTGCCCTTACAAGTTTCCCAAACACAATCACCGAACTCAGAAATAATGGTGATCTAGTATCTTCCATCTTTCTAGATATCATCAAGTCATTTGATACTGTTTCTCACCAAAAACTGCTCAATGAACTCTCAGTGCTAAAACTAAGCCAAACTGCCCTTACATGGTTTCATAAGGGCTGTCTAAGCAGTAACAAGCTGTTAAATGAAAAAATGATTTCTCCTGTCTGTTACCTGTCACCCTAGAAATTCCACAGGGCTCAATCTTGGGTCCACTCATCTTTACTATCTTTACTAATAACTTCCTACTTCTTCCCACCTTGCCACCATTATATAATACACAAACAACTTTAAACTTATCTGTACTGCACCTTCACTTCCTCAACTCCAAGAAATTACCCAACAGCCCCTCTCAGGTATGGAATCCTGTCTCACTATCAGTCAGTTAATTCTTAATCCCAATAAAACAAAACTAATGTTCTTCTCAACTAACAAAACCCCAGCCAGCCTAACCTCCTTTACAATTTACTCATCCAACAACACCAAAGTAGATACTGTATCACAAACAAAGCTACTTAGTGTCACAATTGATAATAACATGAAATTTACAAGCATCTATCTCAAATTTATTAAAAAGGTTCACATAAAGCTAGGGTCTCTATATAAAGTCAAACCATATCTCATCAGCTCCACTAGACAATCTATTGCCATTACCCACCTACTACCCACCCTTCTCTACACCTCTACTATGTTCACCAACCTGAAAAAGCAGACTTAGCTAAACTAGAAGCCTGCTACAACAAGGTAGCCAGAGTCACCAACTACTCCCCTTATAGATCACATCACTGCATAGCACTCTGTCAGCTTAATTGTCTGGAATTATCCAACCTCTTAACCTTTAGCCAAAGTTTAACTGCCCATATCATAATACACTAACTTGACAAATGTCCAGAACTTCATGAGCTACTTAAACCACAGTCTCATAAAAGACACCTGAGATTCTCTGACAATGTTGTACTGCAAGTTACAAAATCTAACAGTTCCAAGGACTCTCTTTACTCCAGTTTTATCTCCAGGACTTGGAACTCTACCCCATAACACATTGTAACTGCCACGTATCCCTCACACTTCAAAAAACTTCTTAGGACACACTTAACTGACTCCTGATTTTGCTCATGTTCCATCCGTGGCTAATGGCCAACCCACCTGTACTACAGACATCACTCCAATTCATTAGCTTCCTCTTCCATAAGTTTTTACATACTCTACACACACTCTATGTCCTCTTACCATTTTTTATATACTCTACACACACTCTATGTCCTCTTACTATTGTTCACACCTATCTCCTTTTCATTCCTTACCCCTTCCTTCTCCTTTACCCACCTACCAAAATCTGCCTATCTGCTCAGTACTAGCATGTGTACTGATAACCTTACACAGTCAGTATAGCTGCACCCTGCATCCTTCTTTTGTTTACCTACTTCCTTCACCTACTCTCCTCCCACCTAATCTTATTATTTTAAACTCTTTTTTTTTTATTGGTATACTCCTACTAGTTATTTAGATCATGTAAATATACAAAACTGTCAACAAGCTTGTATTACCCACTGTAAACAGTTGTCATTTTTAACCACCTTCATGTGTATAATATAGTTGTCTTCTACTAACAAGTACTGTACTCTGTAAATAATATGTATGCTGTAAATAATATGCATTCTAATTGGTTGTACCTTGGAGCTTTATCCCCTGGCCTCCGCTGAAAATGGGCATCTGCCCAGTCGGACCTCCCCGGTAAACAAATGTCAAATAAATAAATAATAAAATCAATGAAAAATACTCTTTTTACCATAAAAATACACAAATACTGAATAAATGCAATATGTGGGAAGGTTGACCTTTGTGGTAAATTATCCCTGTAGTGTAGTATAAAGGAACTTGTATATATATATATATCACTCATAAGATTGTTAGTAGGAAGAGAAGAAAGAAATGTACCATTCTGAAAAAAAGTCTCACTTATTATGATGATTAATTTTTGCTTTCAAAAATCAGACTTCTTAACTGAAATAAAAGCTCATAGGTCATTACATACATAGCGCAGACATTCAGAGGACAAGAACGCTATGATGCTCTTGTGTTTATTATACTGAGAGACGATGTGGAAGTTAAGAGAGGAATTTATACATCTGGACACTGCAGACAAAGCAAATTTATCAGTGAGGGAGAAGTGAGGATAATAAATTAATAAAAATGGGTTAAGTGGGTGATGTATTATAATTGTGAGACAAAGTTGGGATTTACTTAGCCAAGTATACCACCTATCCTGCATTTTATGATGGAGAAATTGAAAGGAATCTACTAAAAAGAATAATATGTGCATTTGTATGTCATCAGGAAAAATGAAAACAATAATGCTTTGAGTAGATACTCACAGACATGCATAAACTTTAAAAAATATATACACATTTTGTGTAAAAATAAAGGGTATTTCAGTTAACTCGAGAAAGGAACCCTGGGAGTTATTATAGCAGTTGAAAGTGAATGTAAGTTACCCTCCTGTGTTAGATGGCTGCATTTCCATTAATTATACTTTATTTCACATATTTTAATATACCTTAATTTTTATGTTTGCATTTTTTTATTTAATATCAGTTTTAGGTCTGAGTTTCAACTGCAAATTTGTTCTTTAATGTTTTTATTTTTGACATCTTTAGAAAGTTTGTATTTTATTAAATACATCATTATAGGTACAATAGGTGTCATGTGATTTTAAGCCTGAGCATTATGTAAAATTTTGATATGAGGAATCCTGCTTTTAAATAAGGATGAAAATAATGAATGAATAAATGTATTAAATTGTGTCATGGTTCATAAAGTAGTTATCTTTCCTAAATTCAGAGGATTTTATTTGAGATGTTCATTAAACAGCTGCAAGGACATGTTCTTTGAACGTGTGGAGAAATTATTGAAAACAGTAAAATGCTAATTCAGTAGATACATTGTTATTAACTATGTAATTTAATATCATCCTACACAAAGATGCCTTTTTGGTCTGTAAAAATAGTTAAAATGGTAAAGACTACAATCTGCTAATCAGTTTAATGGTGTAATTCTCTGATTAATTCTTATAGCCCCTGGCTTCAGATTCAAAGCAACTGTCTTACTGGACTGGTGCTCCTGGACTTCCCTTGAAAAGACCTACTTGTGCCCAGTGGGCCTACTCCATCAATGAATAGTAATAAACTTGATGTATGCACTGGATCATTCATTTAAAAGGCTTTTGCAGAGTCCACATGAGTAGAATGGAGATGATAAAATTCGATCTAGATCCCATATGCTTGGATATGTTCTCTCTGGCCTTTGATTAGGATGGTTCTATATGACTGTAATGCAAGTAGAAGTGATACTCAACTCTACTGTTTTGGCACATTTACAAAGTCTATGTTAAATTTAGGCATAGGCTGGAGAAGCTCTTCATTTGGTGTAATTGTATGATGTATTCATCTGCCTTTAGTAGCATAATCAAAAATATGTGTTACGTGAAAGATAACGTTACTGTAAGAGAGGGATAAACATTTAATTTGCATTTAATATTTGTATTTGCTTGCATGAAAGTATCAAAGTAGCCCCAGTCAGACCACAAAGCTTTTTCAAGAGACACAAGGGAGCAGGCAGTCCTCATATAGAATATTGAATAAGTGCAATGAATGCTGCATTTGAATAGCTTTTCACCATACTTAATAATAAAGTAAAATTTGCAGTATTCTAAACAGACCATGACATTTCATGGCAGACACTATCATCTCTGCATGGTTACATGTACTGCACATGTATTCTCATTTCCTTTTCATTGTCCTAAGGAATGCCGTGTTTACCTTAAGCAAAACATTAACCTTCACAATGATCCAGTGCTAGACAGGAACGGACATTGTTCATGGAAATGCATTCCAACTTTTATATTAAGTACTGTGTATGTATTTCTTTATGGAGGTGAGTAATTATTTACTTGCTTATTTATTTGATTGTTTGCCAACCTGTGGGTCCATATATTCATTTATTTATTTACTTACTTAACATGTCCAATCCTTACTTGTGGTGCTAAGCTCATTAAGCCATAGAGTTTAAACCATCAATTGGACCAATTCATCAATTATGCAATAAATCGATAATCACAACATCCACTTATTAAAAAAGTCAATCAACAGCTGATAAAAATGTAAAAATATGTGCAATAATTGCAACAGGACAAGCACCTCAGCACCCCCTATATGAGGTAATGCTTCCCTGACACCCCTTGATTCTTATATACACTAACTCTGATATGTTGCCACTGATGAAAGGGGGGTGGATTCAACTGTAAATAGTGAACTGTGCTTTCTATGAAGAGAACCGTTCCCCTTTAATCCATAAGAGTGTTCAACAAAATAGAACTCAGCATGTTTGTCATGTGGAGCATTCAACGTGAAAAATTCACTGAGGAGGTTTTCAACCCAACATCCATCTATCCTTCCACAATCCCATTTTTGCACATGGGGTTGGGGTGTCACATCAATAACTACAGCCAATGTTCATACCAGCAGGTCACACCTCGTATTTTCGAGTAAAAGAACTATTTACTTATTTATTTTGCTAATTTTTCTCATTCATCAGGTTAAGACCTGATGGTATAAAACATTAGTGTATTAATCAGAATTACTACGCAATTCGAATTCGATCTTAATTGCAAACTTTTTCTCATTTATATTTGTATATTTCACCTAATACATATGTTAAAGAGCTTTACATTCTCAGAGATGATTTCACTATAGCATTCTGAAGACGATTACATTTTTGACTAACTAAAGAATATGCTTGTACAATTGCTGTCCTAACTCATTGCAGTTTACTGCATACACCAGCTATGCAAGAAAATAAAAAATAAATACGATATAAAACAGATGTGTGTAACTAAAATGTACTTCTGTTGGTTTCTTGAAGAGCTTAGATTTTTCTTTAAATAAAATCTTAGAGAATTGTAAAATCTCTACAAGCTAAAGAAATGGAGAAGGTGAACTATAAAGTCAAAATTATGAAACTCTGATTGGCAAACACATACACATGCATGCGCCCCCAACACACAACCTACCTGTGTACAAAAAAAATAGAAAGGGTTTAAGAAAGAAAACTTCAGACAAACAATGTTTTCATAATTGGGTAAGGCAGTCTACAGAGATTGTCTGTCAAAGAATCTCAGGTAATTGATTTTATTTGTTTTTCTGTTAAATTCATTGAAATGTGGAAAAGGAGAACATCTTTTATCCTAAATGTTGCTCTGGTCGCCGTTTTCTCCCAGATGATTTTTGTCTGTAAACATTAAATTCAACAGCCCATGTCAATATAAAATTCTTCCAGGTACACATGGAAAACTTTCATTGAAATTCAGAAGATTCCCTATATGAAACCGACTGTTTTCACTTAGGCTATATGTTTACTAATCACAATGTTAAATAGCCCAGCAGCAAGAAATTTAAACCGGGCTTCAAATGTAACCTTGAGAAA
This sequence comes from Protopterus annectens, assembly GCF_019279795.1. Lineage (NCBI taxonomy): Eukaryota > Metazoa > Chordata > Ceratodontiformes > Protopteridae > Protopterus > Protopterus annectens. The sequence continues at coordinate 587,221,546 of NC_056748.1, read as the reverse complement.
ATGCATAAAAGCATGCAATGCTCATACTGAAGTTAAAGATGAGAAACAGACAAACAAAAGACTATGCATCTCAAAGATATCAGTTGATTTTAGATAGGATTTTTAATTTCTTTTAACAGTTGTCAGTAAAAGGACAACTGCTTTGATATATACCATTTGCCCAGATACAGTTATCAGAGTCGGATTCCACGCATGTCACAATGGTAAAATATATGACTATGACTGTTTCTTAAGCCAGCAGAGAAAATTCATGAGCTGTTTCATATACTGCAACACTGACATATGACTTAGTATCACCTGCAGTAAAGCATGACAAAATGCAAATGTTTTTACAACTGTTAAATTAAACCAAACTGCGAGAAAACAAAAAGAATTTGTAAACAACACAGATATCACAGGCACACTCCCAGACCCATGCGTACATATACATATGCTTACAGGCACATACACATACAAACATACACATGAGCATGCATGCAGGGCTGGCTTTAGAAATTGTGAACCCCAATTTGGCACTTTTGATGGAACTCTCATTTGCCCACGTACTCTACCAACCCCACCTGTCTTTTCACTTTCTGGCTACAAGAACTTAAGACTATTAGATAGGAATGCATGGTATTGTAATGTATTAAAATACAATAGTCTGTTTATTTATTATCTCATATTTTGTCATAAGACATGTTAAAATGACTGGACTCCCTGATTACCCCCATTCCAATATCTGCTTATAACATAGTCAGGCATACTGTGTGGGGCCTATTAGATGGATCACTGAAATCCTGTGTCTACATGGTGATTCACCAGATGGATGCATCCTGGCTTATCAGTAAACACGTTCTCAAGCTCTGTACTACTACCTGGATGTCCTGACCCAAGGTAGTAGACAGCTGCTCACTTCCCCTTTGTTCCCACCACAATTGTTTTTGAGTCTTTTTCTGTATCTATCCTTTCCTGTATTTCTCTCATTTGACACACGCTTACTTTTCTTCACATCTTACACCCAGCAGTTGCCCATACTCTTCTTATCTATTTAATTCTTGCATATGTCTACTTATAATTGTGTCCATTTATGCTATATACTATCCTAACTTCTACTTCTCTGCATGTTAGCTCTTACATTACCACTGTTGCATCAATATTGATTAACGTTTATGGTTTCTTTGGTTGTTTTCCATTCTGTTATTTTTTTACTTCTTTCAGAAAAGTAAATCATTTCTTCTGTCCACCTCTGCCTCCCAGCACTTGGCACATACACTGCATGTTTCACTTCTTATTTTGCTCCTATGACTGTAACAAGCATTTTTCTGCCACACTGCAGAATTGGGAGAATTCAGTAACATGTTTTAGTGATCAAAAGTTACATCACAGTATCTGCATTTATATCTCCTTATTAGTGCTACTTTTCATGCTATTTGAAATGACTATTCCATAGTTATTTCTTGTAACTTTATTCATTAACCACCATTCATAACCCCATATCAGCGAGTGAAGCAAAATAAAACACTACCTTTCTATCAGTCTTCAAAATAATCCTGGTCTTACCACCTGATACAGCTACTAGAATGATACACAAAACCAGATGGTTACTCCAAGCAGTTTTGTGTTGAAAACTGTTGAGCTCTTTGCAACAGCAGTTGAGTACTAATGGAGTGCAAGCAATTAATACTGTGAGTCAAGCAATAGACATGAAGCTGCAATTACCATACCTATCAACCTCTTAGAGCAAGAAATCTGTACAAAGCTATAAATAATGAGGGAGAAATGTCCAAAAATTGGGACAATTTTTAAATATTGCTCTTACAAACTTAAAAAGTAGATAGAAGAGGTTTTGCATTAGCATGAGTTTTCTGAAGGGTATGAAGTCTGAAACTCAAATGACTGTCATTATTTTCTGACTTCAACCCTCTATGATTTGCCAGAAAACCACAATTGTGTGAGAAAAAGAACAAAAATATGAGGCAAAAATCTGGGCATTCTGAAAAAATCTGTACAGTTGAAAGCTAGTTATTAACAGTGTTAACTACTATGAGATTGCAGGCACACTGTCAGCCAACAAGACACATGAACTACTACGGGAATGAGAGCAACTAACACTGTGAGCCAAACAAGATACATGAAGCTGCAGTTACTAATGAAACTAACTACTATGGGACAGCAAGCAGCTAACACTGTGAGTAAAACAAGAGACCCAAAGGTGCATTTACTAATGATACTAACTACTCTGGATGTGCGAGCAGCTAACATTGTAAGCCAAACAAGAGTCATGAAGTTGCAATTACTAATTATACTAACCAATATTAGACTGAGAGCAGCTAACACTGTGAACCTTGCAAGATACATGTAGCTGCAGTTACTAATAATACTGGATTTGTAAGTGCTACAGGAGCAATACTAGAGTAAGACGATACCTTGCACTTTAATGTAGTCTCTTTTAGACAAATTACTAGGTCATGTAAGAAAATAAGGATACTGTCATAGCCTAATGTGCACCTATTGGGCCAAATTGGTCCAACTGGCATAAGGCCAGCCATGTATACATGTATAATACAGAAGCTTATACATACACACACGCACACACACCTAAATTGTTACCTTGTACCCATTCACTTTTATCAATGAATAAAGTAACTGATTTGGTCACATTCTGTTGAATTGTACTTTATTACTTTATGCAGAGGGGGACACAGTGCCTCTTTAAGATGAAAGACGAGAATCTTCTATAAAATTTACTTTTTCTTTTTGCATTGACTAGCTAACATTTTATCATGTTTTTCTAGTCGTCGGAAAATTGTAGCATAATCTCCATGAATCCCAAATTATTTAATTTTCTGAGGATATAGATAAAACCTAAACAAACAAAGGATTACCTAACAGTAACCTAAAAATATAAAAATATGCAGAATCTTACCTGCAAGCCAAAAATGTGAAGCATTGCTATTATTCAATTAACTCATCCCTTATGCACAGGGGTAGTTTATAAATGTCTGGCCCTCAAGGTCCTATTTAGATACAAGACAGTATTATTCTTTCATGAAAACTTGGCTAGGCTTAGAAAGGACCCTGGGTTGTTAGCCTAATAACGATCTATGAATCTATTTAATTGTACTAATCATACTGTGCCAAAAACAGGGAGCACTACAAGCACGCTAACTCAGCATTTACTTCATGATGCATCTTCAAAATGATCATTTGAAATTAACAGTAATGAAAAACATATCTGACGTGATATATAAATGTATATTTTAAAAGCACGCCATAGTCTTAATGCTAGAATCAAAGATCTGTAATATTCTAACCCTGGATGACAATCTGATTCACTAAACTGGGACTAGATACTTCAGTCTTAAATCCTCTGTGATATTGGAGAGAAGTTTCTCTAAAACAGACATATTTGTAATTATATGGAAGTTAAAATAAAGGTAGGTATTGTGTTCTTTATATCATCCAAGGAGACACTCAAGTAGATGTGATAAAGGGAATCGTAACTGGTAATATTAGAATTAAGGCTCAAAGGAACTTTGAGCTACATAAAGAGAGGAAAATGTCATAGTTGTTCCTGGCTAGGCTGTCTTTAAAACAATTTAGTACATATAATTTTTCCCCCATTTGTAATCACATAATAATATCTGATGTTGCTTCAGGCCAGAAGTAATGGGAGCTGATTAGGCTGCAAGTGATAGCAGACAGAAACACAACCCCAGCAACAGTGATCTTTCATTATCTTGCTAAACTGAGCTAATTAATAAGTTATAGGAGCATAGCTGTATGTGGGGGGATAGAGGGAAGATGGGGGTTTGCAGTAATTAGAGTTAGCAGAAGCTGCATCCATTAGTTAAAATTTATGAATGCACCAAATGTATCAGCTATGGATGTATTGCCATGTTAGTAGGAAGTAATACACAAAGTTTAATATACCTCCAAAAGGCTAGACTGGGAGACCAAAAAACAGCAAAATTCCCCAAGTAAAAAAGTAGAAGGAATCCCAGAAGACAAAGCTGTAGCACAATTATTTTAATAAAAACAAACCTTAACAACAAATGGTGAGCGCTTTCGTACCAACGTGCTTCTTCAGACAAATAACATCACAGCAAAACACATTTATATAGTAAAACAGCAGTCATCAATTATTAAAATGAGCAATTATCACTTAACTAAATCCCTTGATTTTAGAATGGGTCTTAAAGAAACCCTGTCATTGAGGCCAGGTTTCCTTTTGGCACCAAACCTCAAAATCCACTGAAGTTCTCGCTGTTCAGCATAATTCTTTAATTCTTTAGTTAAGTGATAATTGCCAATTTTAATAATTGATGACTGCTGTTTTACTATATAAATGTGTTTTGCTGTGATGTAGAAGAAGCACTTCGGTGTGAAAGCGCTCACCATTGTTGTTAAGGTTTGTTTTTATTAAAATAATTATGCTACAGCTTTGTCTTCTGGGATTCCTTCTACTATTTACTTAGTAGGAAGTAACTTAATCATTTGGTGTTTCTAGTCTGCACCAAAGAAAGGTACATGCTCCTTGTGGGCTTACTTAAATCACTGAACAAGATACTACTGTACTGCATATTTAATCAAGAGAAGTCTGCAACAATAATAGAAATTAGGATAACAAGTTCTCTGTGCTGCGATTTTTTTTTTTGACAGAGGGTACTCTGAATTTCTAGAACTCCTCAATTGGCCAAAGCCTATGCCCTGCTTTTCTGTGAAAGCTTTTACAGTTCTAGTCCACTATACAGCAGAGACGTACACAATACAGCTGGAAGCATTCCCTAACTTTATTTGTATTATGAAAGTGAATATTACAAAAAAATCTTAAATTAATAAAAATAAATGCACATTTTTAAATAGATTGTGGTTTATTTGTTTAGAGAGATCATCCTTTATGCATACTATTTTCTGAGTAACATTTTATTTACTTATTTTATTTATTAATTCGTTGACATTTGTTTATAGGGATGGTCTGACTGAATGTGTTTACCATTTTCAATGGAGATCTGTGGAAAAAATCCAGAATAAAATGAAGTACAATAAAATGCTATCAAATGAATGCAATAAGACTAAATAAAATAAGATAAAATGAAATAAGATTTTAAACAGTGACTGAAACAATACAATAGTGACTAAACACTATTTCATACTTTGATGCATAATAACAAGCATGTTTTATTTAAACACATATCCATGGTAATTGTTAAAATAGAAAGAATGGTATAATACAACCAGACTGATTTCACAAAATTAACTATAAGATAAGAGAATAATACTTTAGGAGAGTAAGTAAGGAATTATGTACTTGGTGAAAGAAATTAGAAATGCAAAAGATTTTGAAAAAAAAGTCAACCAGCCATAAGGAGCTATTGGAACAGGAGATATAAGATGCAGATGAAGAGTACAACTTGGTCACTGAAGCTGTTTGAGGGAATAGTTAGCCAGGTGTGGAAGAGGGGTAGAACCATGTTTTGGTTAACTAGTCTTAATGGCTACAAGGATCCACTGACTATCTTTACAGTCTTGCACCATTTACAGCCAGTTATCACCTATCTTCTTGGATGATGCACCAGCAGAAAAAAGTATGCAATCCCCTATTAATGTTTACCTTTGATATATCATTATGTAAGATATGAATTAGTGCAAATTATCTTTGGTATGCATTTTCTGCAATGCAGTATTAACTGCTGTCAGTTCTTCACCACATTTAATTAACTCCTTTTATTTAAATTAATGCAAAAGTTCAGCTTTGCCTGCTGAACCAGCTATTTCTGTTTCTTTGACGTGATACTGGTGTACTTCAGCTACACAAGAGAGGTTGATAGCATCAGGAACAGAATAACTACAGCAAATATATTGTATGTAATAACTAGCTAGCTGTTTTTCTTTTCCATCCCTTTATGGAAATGATGTGCACACACAAACGATGATATACTAATCATGATTTTAGGTTAGAAATTTGATAGTAAACCAGAAGGAGCGAAGAGACACAGACCATCATTGATTTAAAAATGTATGTCAGAAAATTTAATTTGAAACTTGTATTTCATGAGAAAAATAACATGGAGGAAAGTAAACCCATAGATGAAAAAATGAATAAACCCATTGAAGAAAAAATTAAAAGACCCACTAGTTTTTGCCCACCATTTGCAGCCTTCAAGGCAACACTTCAAAATGCAAGCTCAACATAAGAAAGGCTCTCAAAAAACACCAAAACAAAAGTTTTATAATATTTCAAAATATGAGATATTAGCACTTAAGAATTTGAGCAATGATAGAACTAGACATTATGAAGGCTGACAAGGGTGGGGGCATACTTGATACAGATACTGAAAATTATATAGCGAAAACAGAGACCAGGCTGAACATACCTGAGTTTTATTCTAAACATCCCTTTGAGGAGGTTAAAACTGCATATACAGAATGGAAAGATAAGCTAACCACAATGCTTAATGAAGAACGTATTAATGAAAACTTTTTTGAATATTTGAACACTCCTCACCCCAAATGATCTTGTTTTTTTAGGATTTTCTAACCCTCATAAGAATAGGAGAGACCCACCTTACAGACCTGCTATTGCAAGTGGAGGTTCCATATCAAAGGCCACTACAATATCCTTATATTTTATTCTTATGCCTCTTGCTGAAAATAACTTTTATTTTAGATTTGCTTGATTTTTTAAGAAAAATAAAAGATAACTATTGACTGTGAAGCCCTATACACCATGTTACCGCACATGTACTGTATTGAAGCAGCTACAGAGGCTTATAGCAGAAATAACAATGCTACACATGGGCAAACTGAATGCTTGGGAAAGTTAATAAACATGGTATTCATTTACATTTTTTTCAGTTTCAATGGACAGGCTTACAAACAGATGAGAGGGATAGCCATTAGTATGGCTATTGCCACTAACTTGGCCAGTGTAGCCTTAGGCAAGCAGGAGGAGGAATTTGTACTGTGGAGTGAATAGCAGAGTTCTTTGACCAGATACCTTCACTTTATTAATGATATATTCATAGTCTGGCAAGGTGAGAAATCTAAACTCACTGAGTTCATGCATTACATCAATAACCCCACCTCCTTCATCAAATTTACCACTTCCATCAGCTAGGGGGCAGTGCAGTTCATTGAGATGACTGTCAGTATTGATAAAAAGAGAGGAAAGTTAATTAGAAACCAACAAGAGTGAAGTACTTACTTCACAGAGATAGTATGCATCCAGTAAAAACTAAGCACAATGTAATAAAATCACAAGGCTACAGATTAGCACTCATGACCGTAGATTTGGCCCCTTTTCTCATAAATATGAATGATCTTGAAAATGATTTCTTAACCAGAGGATATGAATCAGACATGTTATATATGATCCTGTATCCCATTAAAAATTCTAAAACTTACAATGACCCTATGTGGAATAGCTTTTTGGTAGAATTATGCAATGAGGACACCCTTACCCAAAAGAAGAGAAAAGTAAAGACAGTTGCATTCCAACTTACACCTGGAATTTCAATACAGTTAAAGTCATTATTAAGGAGAACTGGGCCATCCTCACTGTCAATCAGCAGCTTGTAAGGGTTTTAGGAGATCACCTACTCTGTTATATAAAAAGAGCAGACGTATCTGTAGCTATATGTAAAAGAAAAATAAGGAACACCAGGATGAAATGTGGGCCATCTAATTGCATTTTCTGTGAATACATGGAGTGCGACTCATTTGAGTGTCCCTATTTTAAAAAGATGGTGAAATCTTCAGTAGGTGGTAATTGCAATACTGATAAAGTTGTATATAGGGCCATGTGTAATGACTGCCCTGCATTTTATGTGGGTAAGGCTGTTAAACTGAAAAGGAGGATTTCAAGTCCTCTTTCTGACATCAGACATAAATGCCAGAGGAACACCTTATCCAAACACTTGTTAAAACACCCCAAGACATTCTGGTTTTAAATTTATTATTCTAGACTGTGTGGAGATGGATAAGCTTGAAGGGGACACCAATGGTGTATTGGAGAAAAATGACTTATGCTGGCAGTTGAAATTAAATGCATTCAGAAAACCAGAACTTAAATACCATTGCTTATTAAGAGTGTGTTGAATTTACGTAAACTGCCACACAATTGGTAAAGTTTTTTTAAGGAATTTTTTGAGGAATATTTTTATGTACTAATAAAAATGATATGTAGAATGTGTGTGTGTGTATATATATATATATATATATATATATATATATATATATATATATATATATATATCCCCTCAATTCTGCTTTGATTAGATTTATTGCATCACACCAGAGATTTAAACAGTAAATTCAAAACACACATTTTTTCGTGACGCTATTATCATGTAGTATTAGTATAACTCCACCATTTATCATACAAGTGGATGCTCAAGCACACACCTGCATACTTTTATACATTATTAGTTTACTTCATCCACTGTTTTCTGTATTTGTGTGTGTTTTCTACTAGTTTTCATTGTATAAACATGTTTGGGGGGCTTTAAACGTGAAAACTGCACTGACATTTTTATCTGAGCTGATAACTAATAAACATGGATGGATATTTACTAGATATTATTAGACAGATGTATTTTTATATTTATAGTGTTCTAGTTTGATTATATTTATGGTTAGACAGCTATGTGTTTTTTATTGATTTTAGTTCTTTTCACAGATCTGATAAAGGCTTTATTTCATTAGTTAGCTGAAAGTGATTTTAGTTAAAAGTATTTTTATGTATATGTTATACTTTTCTTACTACCTGATCTTGGGATGTGGGTTGGAAAATAGGCAGTGTTTTCCTTAACTAGGATTTAGTTTGACCTAATCAATAGTTGTGTCTGTTCTAAAATGCAATTCTACATCCCTGTTTATATTGTTTGCCATGAATAGTCTGGTTTAAAATTAAACAATACGTATATTTTCCACAACTACCTCTAAGTGTGTAAAAGCTGATATGTTTAACATTGTTAAAATTTCTCTGATTTTTTGTTTCTGAGAATTGCTTTTCTGGGATGAATAAAAGCTTGTTACTTTGGAACACTACCTGGATTTCATGATTTTTGGAAATTATAGTGACTGAGCTCAACAACAAAGTTTTAAGACCACTAGTTTCTGTTTTTTTTTTGTTTTGTTTTTTTTTATCTTTTCATCAACATTTGCGGTGGTGAGGTTGGAACTACCCAGATTCCTGTGTGTGTTCATTTTTCATTTTAAGATGCAGATGTTAGTAACATCAATCAATCAGTCAGCCAAAAAATAACCACTTCCATACCTACACACAAACATTTATGTGTACACATGTAAGTTCTGCAGTTTTCAAAATATTCTTCATCTTTATGTTTTTGAATAGGCAAGCTTTGCTTCTTCTACATCCATTGTGCTTATACACATAAATGAACTTTGTTACTGTAACCCAGCAGTGTTGCATAGACTTGTGTTCTCCCTGTTGCAATGTATCACAATTTTGGAGTGAGTATCTAAAAGTATAAGAAGTTTGCTGCCATAAAGGGGCGTGCAAAAAGGCAATTAATGGCATAAAAGTACAGTTAAAATACCTAATGCACCTGCTTACTTGAAAACAATTGTTTTAGTATTGTCAGTTTATTTAGTTGTATAAAAGCTGCTAATATGTTTGTTTACATTATGGTAACCATGGACGCATGTAGTATGTTGCCATAATTACAGCTGCCATGCATAAAATCTATCCATTGTATCAGTAACACCAACCAAAATCAGTTGTGTACCAAAATATGTGGTATGTATGTGAATAGGATGCTGCACGGAAGAGAAATTCTCATTAAAGTTGGCTCAATATTTCCTTTTCAGACATCCAAACCTTTCAAGCACATACAGCATTGCACACGGTAAAGTTCCATGCACTTTATTAATTGTTAGGATTTGCAGCTTACATGTCTGAACTGAAACATAGCAATAGAAGGAAAAAAAGTTACTTTTCAGCTTCTGCTGCTGTAAAATCCACAACTGTCATCAAACACTTAAAGTAAGCAATAAAAAACTGTATTAAAAGCATCAGCATTGTGTTTTTGTATATTATTCTCAGCTAAAGCGTCTTCTGTGTGGAGACATGCATGAATGGGTGTACCTTCGTTGAAGGTTGTGCATCTGGCCTGGCAAGCCGGTATGTAAAAATCTACTGCCAATCATTAGTGGACCGAAGTTCCGCTGTGGCGACCCCTAACCGGGAAAAGCCAAAAGATACAACATTAAGCCTACTGTGACTTTTTTGTTTGGGGAGGGGGTGTAGTCAATAGCATTAAAAGAACATAAATGTTACTTTCACCTTCAGGCTATTGTTTTTGATAGAAACTCAAGATTATATTGAAACTTGTATGGGTTTGTATGTGTCTACATGTGAGTATGTGTGTGTAAATATAAATCAAAGGGTAAAAAGGTAATATAGAAAAACCATTGTAAGTAAGAAATGCAACAAAAACAGCCACTCAAGAATTTACATGGTGTAACACCTGAAGAACTCCTGTAATGGAGGCCCATGGGATATATGCAAATGAACTATTAACAGAAGACAGTAGCTAAATGGCTTTTTAATGTCCATGACTTTTTGCTTTTTCCTTTTTAAGTCTTTATAGGTACATTCAAACCCCACTAGCTGTGAACATACATGTTTATATATCTATAGCTTTATATGTGTAAATAGCTATACATCCATATATCCATATCTATCTATATATATATATATATATATATATATATATATATATATATCTATATATATATATATATATATATATATATATATAGATATATATATATATATACATATAGATATATATATATGTATGTGTACGTCTGTGTGTGTTCGTGTGTATATTTACATATGTGGTCCTTCACTTCTGCTACCCATCTCGGCCCTGTCACAAAACCTGACTTGAACTCAGACTATATTTATAACATGAATGTTTCTGGTCTGTGGTTCATCGTTTTTTTATTTAAAAAAATGACAAGTCTCAGTCAAACCCATATTGTATAATTATTGTTACTGTTAATATGGACCAGTATATTGGATTAGCATCCCTGATTTTTAAAAGTATTAGTTTGTCATCACCTGTCACAGATTATTTTTAACTATTGCTATGTCCTGACAGAATAATATTTCAGTTGTTCATGCTTTTCTTTCTCTTAAGCTTTTTAAGAGCTATCTTAATGATAATGAAGGTACAATGCTTGATCTTGGTCTCCAAACACTGCCTAGGTCGAGTTTCATGTCTTCCCTGTGTCTCTGTGGCCTTCCTTCTAAAAACATGCTGTGTGTTTTAGTTTCACACTGACCCAAGAATGGAGTTGTCAACAGAAGCACAGACTCTAGATGATGCATGTTGAGAGGAGAGTTATATAGACAAAAAGCTTTGAGCATCACCTGTGGGGTGTGGTATCTCCTAGAAACAATAATGGGAATCACAGTCTCTGCACCATGTCAGGACTAACAACCAGACATTGTGAAAATTTTGTCTGGTTGCTTAAATTGAGCAATGGACCAAGTACAGCCATGGCTATTTACAGGTGATAAGTGGGCTGAGTCTCGTCTGGGAATTCCTCTCACATCGGGGGGGGGGGGGGGGTCAGAGGCAGTACTGGATACAAAATGATGGAGTGAATTGCGCACTTTCTTAGAAAGTACTGACATCAGTACAAACTTTCCCTTGATAACAGCTTTCACAAAATTTGTTTCCCTAACAGTTACACAAACCATAGTACAGAGATTGCCTGGTTGTCTTCACATGCCAAGCCTCAGCAGCATTTTAGATTTTTGATAGACCCACATCATTCAGAATAACAAAAGTCCATCGGGCAGGTGGAAGCAAAGAAGGTAAATGTAAATCCCTAGAACACCTAGTGGTCAATTTTCTGCATTTCTAAAACATGTAGTATTCATTAAAATATTTAGTGAATGGTGCTGCTTCCTCTGGAAATTTGTAACACAGTAAATCAAAAGCCAGAACTATTTATAAGGGGTATAGGAAACATAGTGCAACTATAGGTTTGCACAGATATTGAAACATCATAACAGCTCCATACTTTAATGACAGGCCATCATTCTGCGATTATATCCACACATTCTATGTGAAGTGGAGGTAGCATCCTTTCACTTTCACATTTGCGATGTTATGCCTTATACTCCAGAGTGCAACAAATTCAAAAAGCACATAAAGTAAACTGCACAGATGGAACACATCTAACTATAGAGCATGCCTCAAGGAATAAGTTCTACAATTATTTATTTATTTCCAGTGGTCGATCTTAAGGGTTATACTATACAGAGTCATTTGAGCAAACACTCTCGTGTTGTAAGTGTGGAAACACTACATACACACATTTAAAGTAAATGTGGAAACAGTTTACATGTACTCATTTAAAGTGAGATGCTATTTAAAATATTTACAAAGTTGAATCATGTGATAAGTAGCTATAGGCGTTGCAGAGAGCTTAGATCCACTCATAGGAAAATAGCTATGGGAGTTATAGAGAGCTTAGGAACCTGGGAGAAAACCTTCTGGAGGCATATACGTAGATAGAATTAGGTAGGGTGAAGGCAGGTACATTTCCATTTAGTGGACAGGTGTTTGAAAAGCTAGGTTCTGAAGTTTTCTGAGTTAGATATAGTTCTTAGAGTGGAAGGGAGAGAATTCCATTTTTTGCCTAGTGAGAAAGAGAGACGTTGTTGGCCAACAGGACGTTTGGGTTTGTGGATAGAAATTAAGTTTTGATGTTCAGATCTGAGAGTTCTGTTAGGGGTGTAAGCGGGAAGGATATTTGTTAGAGCTGGACATTTTGTTGGGTCAAATACAAGTCTGTGTGCAGTGGTGAGTTGGAGGTAGTCTAGATAGTTTGTGAGTTCTAGCCAATTCAGAGATTGTAAGGTAAGGCAATGATGGGTGGAATTTTTGGATTTGGTGGCAAATTTGAAGATGTTATTGTAGCAGTTTTCTAGTTTGGAGGTGATGGAGGAGGACAGATTAGTTAGGAGAGGGGCACCGTATAATAAGGAAGGAAGAAGATAAGTAGTGGCCAGAGTGTGCCTAGCAGAGTTGGAGAGAAAGAGATTGTTCCTGTAAAGCATGCCTAACTTTTGGTGGGTTTTCTTTATATTTTGTTGAATATGGATATCAAACTTGAGGTGTTCGTCAACAGTAATGCCAAGTAGTTTAGCAGAAGGAACCACTTCTGTAGGTGAGTTGGTTGACTAAGGACTTTGAAAGCATTTTTGTCATAGGAGTAAGTCTTAGTGGGAGGGAACAGTAGAATTTTTGATTTATTTGCATTGAGAGAGAGGTGGTTTTGACGCATCCAATTTTCAGTAGTTGAAAAAGCAATTTGAGTTTTAGTCAGCAGTTCAGAGAGGTTTGAGGCAGAGCAGACTAAGCTTGAATCATCTGCGTATTGAATGATTTTGGCATCAGGAATAGCAGTGTGAAAATTATTGATGAAGATGTTAAAAAGCATAGGCCCAAGGATGGATCCCTGTGGTACACCAGTTGGGGTAGGTAAGAAGGAAGAGGTGAAGTTCTTCCATTTAACTGCCTGCGATCTGTCTGATAGGTAACTGGAGAACCGGGATAAAGTGTTTGGTGAGAGATGAAGATTTGAGAGATGATAGAGAAGGTGTTTGTGGGAAACAGTATCGAAGACTTTGGACAGATCAAGCAATACAGTAGAAACTAAGTGTCTTGAATCTTGGGCTTGATTGGCAGTTTCTAGAAAAGACAGTAGAGCAGTTATAGTGCTATGGCCTGGGCAGAAGCTATGCTGGACAGGTGTAAGAAGATGGTTTTGGGTCAAGAAAGGCATAAGTTGGAGGTGGATGCATTTTTCTATAATTTTGGAGATTGGTGAGAGCAGAGCAATTGGGCAGAAGTTTGAGATGCTGGTGGTTTTGGTTCCTTTGTGAAGAGGAAGACTATAAGCTGAGCACCAGAGTTTGGGGACGTATGATTCCTTTATAGATCTGTTAATAATGATGCTGATTGGGAGAGCTATACCATCAGCAGCACATTTTAGGAAGAAGGAGGGAATATTGTCTGGAGTATTAGAGCAAGGTTTAAGTTTGGACAAAAGTCTTTTTATAAAGTTAGTGGAGACAGGTTTGAGCTGGAACATAAGGGGAGGGTTATTAGAGGAGATAGATGGAGAAGAGTGAGGGACTGGTGGGTTGTTATTGGGGAAAGTCTTGGTCAGATCAGAAATAGTTTCTATGAAAAATGAGTTAAATTCAGAGCCTAGTTCAAGGTCGGATTGGGTCAGGACAGGGGTTATTTTTGGAGCCTGGATTGAGAAGTGAGTTTATTGAAGTCCAGAATTGCTTGGGGTTTTTATTGTTATTGGACTGGAGCTTAATATAGTAGGATTTTTTGTCCTTAGTGATTAGCTGTTTTGCAAGGTTATGGAGCTGTTTGTATTTGAGCAAGGTATTGGGCAATTTATTGTTTTGATAAAGCTTCCATAATTTGTCCCTTTGATGCATAATTTGTTTTGTATCTTTGGATAGCCAAGGAGCTGTATTAGTTTTTATCCTTTTGTTTCTTAGTGGGGCTAGGGAGTTTAGAGTGTCTAGGAAGACAACGTTGAAGTAGTCTATAGCATTATCAAGAGGAAGGGTGTTTAGAATTTGCCAGTTCATTTGTTTGAAAATATTTGAGAAAGTTGTGGGGGTTGAAGCTGCTGAGGTTGCGAGTGAGAATGTATTGGTGCTGGTGTGGGGTAGAGCTAGTTGAACAATGAATGAAAGCTGGGAGGTGATCACTAATGGTGTCAGGAATTGTGCCAGAGTTGGTTATTTTATTTGGATGGGAGACTAGGATCCAATCAACAGTGGATCCAGGGGGATTTGTTTTGTTGGGTTGGGTGATGGAGAGGATTATTTCAGTAAAGTTTTAGAGATTAATGGATAGAGAGTGAGAGGAACTATTGACTTTATTCCAGTCAATATTTACGTCCCCTAGAATGTAAGTTTCATAGTTAATTTCAGTTGATGTCATTAGGAGAATATCTTTGAGGTACAGATATTGTTACCAGGTGAGATATATAGGGTAATGATGCAGATATTCTTGTGTTTATTCATTTTTAGTAAACCAGCTGTAAGTTCAGTGTTGTTAAATTGAGGAATTGGAATTTGGAGGGGAATTAAGGTAAGAAGGTTAGAGTAGACTAAGGCAGTGCCGCCACCTTTTTTATTTAATCGGTCATTTCTGAGAGTATGAAATCCTGGGGGCAGGATTTCAGAGTCAGAGATATAGAGTTTGAGCCAAGGTTCGGAGATGGCTAAGATGTCTGGTTGGTTATGGCTTAGCCAAGATTGAAATTGGTGAACTTTGTTGTTAAGACTCTGGTGCTGATAGTAAAGATTTTAAGGGTGTTGTGGGGGGAGGAAGGAGATAAGGGTAGGTTTTGTTAATAAAGGGACTAGGACCAGGGTTGTGGTGGATATCTTCAGCTAAGACTAGGTTGTTAAAGGAAATAACCTTTAGCCATTTAGGTTTGCAAAGTAAGAGTTTAGGTAAATCTAAGATTAGTTTAGGTGTCAGTATCTTAGCTGCGGTGGAGAAGATTTTATGGTGGAATAGGTGCAGAGGGTTAGGCTGAATAAGGGAAGAAGAGATAGAATGGAAATGAGAATAAGATTGAAGGTGAAAGTGGGTTTGTGTTTTAGTTATTGTTGAAGGTAATATTGGACAAGCATTGGAGGAATATGAACTGGCATAACATAGGGGAATTAGGAACACAAGAAAGAAGCAGGGGGCCTGGAGGGTGCGGAGAATTAAGGAGAGCATATCTGTGCAAAGGGAGAATGATAGGTATAGATTTGGAGAAGAGAGATGGCTATGAAGAAGATAGGGTTTAGAAATAGGTAAACGTTTTCTTAGAATTATAAGAAAGAGGAGGGGACTTTAATTGCTAGGGAGGTAGAGAGAGTGATGTGTTTATGTGGGATGGTTGTAAGTAGGTGGAGTAATGAGGGAAGAGCTCCTATTGGTAATTAGGCAGGCTGGGTGGAGAAAGGGAAGAATAATTGTAGGCGTGTTGGGGGTGGGTGGGAATTGGGGGCAGGGTAAGGGAGCAGAGTGAGCCCACAGGGCGAAAGTGGCGGGGTAGAGCCAAGGAGAAGGAAGCAGAGAGCAAGCCAGCAAAAAACTATCAGTGGAACAGGGAGCAGACATAGAAGTGAGGAGGTACTAGGGGTAAAGGTCAGATTAAAAACCTATGTAGAAACTAATACAGGGAGGGTAGTAGATACAGAGAAAAATTCAGTAACTGTAGCAAAAACTGGAATGGAAAAAAGGAGGTAAAGTGCTGCCACCTAGTTTCTTAAGTGAGAAATAGCAAGGCTTGTAATACAGGGAAATGGAAGCTGTGTAATAGGGGTACTTAGAGTCTAGGGTAGGCTGCTAGCATGCGCTCAGTGGTAAATACAATTACAAGTACATTTAGTGATATGTAGCACAATAGAGTGCATACACATTTCAGACAGGACTTTGGGTGTGATAGTAGTAGCAGTAGGTAACTTCAATTTCCCTTAGGAGGTTCTTTCAGAGGCAGAAAAGCTGGGGAATCCCTTAGCAGAGTTGTAAACACCTGGGATTTTAAGCAACTCATAGCAAGCTGTAAAT
>NC_056748.1:587187415-587199915 GCF_019279795.1 Protopterus annectens | reverse complement strand
AGGCCCAACAGATGAGTGCATGTGGGAAGTAAAATGAAGCACAAAATGGACACTAATCCATCATAGTGAATAAGAGCAGCATCTGTCCCTGCATAAACACTGGGCTCTTGCAATCTCAAGCCCTCATTAACCTGAAGGTGGACAGAGAAGGAAATGATTTCTATAAAGTACTGACCCAGTCACGCATACCAATATGAGCTGTAATGATCTTATCAGATCATAATGTTAACAAAATAACTATAATCCCATTATTAAGGGAAGTGGGAAGTCACTCATATCTGACCACTTTAACTCAAGATAATTTAATGGAAAATTAGCTGTTACAGAAAAAAAAATCAAAGACAGCCTTCTCTGTCAGCCTTCTCTGTCTGTTCATGCCATACTTGTTTGTAGCAAGATGCGTTACAACAACCTAAATCTTAATTTAAAGCAGAAAATGTTATTATCTTGGTGTGCATTTTCTAGTTCATACTTTCTGTTTTTGAACTGAACAAAAAGGTAAATTTCCACTGTATATGTGCCTTTCTTAAAAATGGAGAGTTTCTCAGGAAAATATTGGAACACAGACTAGAAGAGATAGAAGCAGTCTGGGGAAAAATTAAAGTGCACTTTATGAATAGTTTCAGACTGCAGTGCAAATCGGTAACTCAAAATAATGTAAAACAATAGTACTGTTTTTCTTCAAAAAAATGCAGCCATGAACCCTAAGTGGTGCCATTTAGGATTTGCAATGAATTCAAGAGATGCAGGAGAAAAAAAACAGAAGAAAATTAGACAGCAGAGAATGAAGCTAATGCAGAAAAAGCCAAAACTGAGTTAAGAATTGTACTTTTTATAGGTACAATAGTGAGCAAAAACTGAAACACAAAGAAAAAAGAGAGTTACTAATTTATGAAAGAATTGGGTATAATGAGAAAGTAAAATTAAATGGAAATATACACAATATGCATTTTTGTTAAGCATAACAAGAACATAAGGGAAAAGAACAACACAAAATCATCTAATTAATCTATGTCTAGAATAAACAGACAGCAATGATTCGTGAAGAGCTTTTGTAGCTGGTGAGAGGAAAAAAAGCTTCTCTAGAAGGATTTGCACCAAAATTCTGTCTGGCTAAATCAATTACTCCACTGATATCTTTTTCTGAATAATCATTGGATATGTAATTAGTCATTTCAACTGTTATGTGTGAAAAATGTTAAATTTCAAATAACAGTTCAGAAATGCAGGAAACACTAAAAGGGAGCAATCAGAATAAGCATTCACCTATGATTTCTACTGAATACCGAAGAACATTTGTTTTAACAAGACAATTTCCCATAGGACTTACAAGCAGTACTTTAAAGTCTAACAATTTCAGTGTGATTTACTTAACATTTGCATCTATTTTGTGAATTGCTTTGATTTTTTTTGCATGTACAGATATACATTTTGCATGAAGATTAAATAATCAGTTATCACTGATAAACATTCATAATGTAAAACTGATGATGACTTATGCTCACATATTTCTTTTGCCTAATTATAACCCAGAGGTCGGGTTTTCTTTTTTTTTTGGAAGAGGTGCTATTTAGTTATTTAGGAGATGTGAAATAAATGGGAACTGGTACTTAATACTTAACGTACTGTGTTATGACTTCAGATGAAGAAAATGCATTTCATAATTGCTGTATTTAATCTTGTAGATAAGAGATTTATAAAAGTGAACATATATGGTTTACTATATTAAGCACTGAATGAGGAAATTTAAATGTCTGTTAACAAATGTATTACTTTATGTTATTTAATTTAGATAAAACTTTGACTTGTGAAGATTGTAATCAAGTAAATATGATGCAACATATGGTCAAAAGCAGGTATACTAGGCTGCATCTAGCATTTCATATGCAGACTGTTTCAAGATGTGTAGATTAAACCACTAAGGCACTTGGTAACTCAAGAAAGAGCACTTACTGGGAACGCTATTGAAAGTTTTACCATAGCAATTGAAATCCAGATTTTAACTGATTGATACTGAATAAAACGATATGCAATGTTTTTCATAAACCTCTGTCTGCCATCATGCTATTAGTTAGGCATTTAAACCATAATTATTGCATAAATGTTTTCCTTACCAGAGCAGTAAGGCTTCAACTGCCACCAGCATTGTTTTTCTAGTTATCCAAATTATTTCTGTAGGGGCTTCCACTCTCCTGTACCTCGAAGATTCTTAAGAATGTACAGCAAATGTCAAATCGTGCAGCATTGGGTCAGGTTTTTTTTTACAAACAACAGTGTGATAACTTTAGCACTTACAAAATAATCCACAAAGTTCATTACACAGATATATGCCTCATCAGTCAGTTGGATAATATGGCATTGACATTAGGTGTCTGTCCATTTCACAGTATTTACCACTATAACAGAACTAATCACCCTGGCATTACTGAATGGTTAGAACACTGCAAATGATGGAGGCTTTACTTTTATTTATATATTTGTTTTTGTGGGGGGATGCAGATCTCATCTTTATATCCTTATTGTGTAACAGGTTATCCACATCACCACAGCTACATATGTATTAGTGGCTAAATATCCCAGCAATAGTAGGGATGAGAGAAAATAAACTCTCTACAGCAAGTACTGTTTTCAAATGGGTAACTGCACTGCTCATTGACCCTGTTTGAGCATCTTTACGTCATTCGTGGATACACAAGTTGCATGTAGAACAAGAGAACACATATATGCCCTGCATAACTGATTGCAGTCACTTTTACATTGTACTGGCACTTAAAGCACCATTTAGGCATTGCTTAAGTAATGCTAGAAGTACAATAGAAGGATAAAACCCTGTCTATAGTACAGGTGATCTGAATTTGATTATTGGATCTTGCACTTGACAGCAAAGTCGGGAGGATAGGTCCATGCCTATCCTGTGGGGGATCAGTCCTATGTAGAGATCTAGAGGAGGCCAGTGCTCTGAAGGGTAAATGCTTAGGCTGAGAAGTGGGGTAGACAGATGGTGGTGGATGCTTTATGGTTCTGGGATGAAGCATGCACTTGTGCCATTCCTCATTGCTTCCCAGCCACATATACTGACCTTGCATCATGCAAGAGAAAGACAGTAGGGCTATGGAAAAATTCCCAAGGTGCTCAGCATGACATAAGCTGCTATACGGAAGGAGGCAAGGGTTGATTGTTCTGTAGCCAGGGGAACTCCTTCAATGTCTGTAACAGTTTTCTCTTAGCATGCTCAACATAGGTAACAGCATCGTGGATCACATTCTCTAAAAACACCTTCAAAACACCATGGATCTCCTCGTAAATAAGCCCCAAAATGCACTTCACACCGCCTTGATGAGCTAAATGGTGAATAGCAGGCTTAGTAATACCTTGAATATTATCTCGCAAAATCTTATGATGCCTTTTAGCGCCACCTTTTCCAAGGCCCTTTCCTCCTTTACCACCACCAGACATGACTGCTTGACCTAAATATTAAAGCAACTCTGGCCCCAAAGGGATAAGGCAGACTACCTGGACACAGAATAGCCTCACGTCCTCCTACAGCTTGTATGCTGAAATGGAGCAACTGGGGGACAAAAAAAATGAATTAAGTGGAGACATTCTTCATATTCTATTTGTCCAGAATAAAGAGCAGGTCAGTAGTTTTAAAAATGAGGTATAGATATCAAAGAACAGAATGCCTGGTAATCTCTGTTAGCATTAGGATCTAGACTGCTTGGCCTAAAACTTTACAAAAAATAGTTTGTGTTGGAATGTGATGTGCAGATTGTGTTTATAACCTCTCATTGGACTTGGAATTTATTTGTTGCCTTAACGAAAGGGAGCTCATACTTTATGGATTACAGACCCCAGCTCAGTAGCTGTCTTATTTTACAGATTAAAGGATCCTTTGAATATGAGGCAAAGAGTCAGCTGCTTGACCATTTTCCTGTTTAAATACTCCAAGTGAAGACTACTTCTCAGGCGTATGTGGGAAGACAGATTTATACAAGAGGCTATTAGAAGTAATTAGCGATGACTTAAAGTTTCTGGGATCTTATAACTGTGAAAGATGTTGCAGCATTTACTATTGTTTCCTTACAACACTTGGATCTCTGCCTTGGTTGCTGGCTGTGGTTCTGTCTGAAGTTTTCATGTCCTCTGTGTTCACTTGGGATTTTGATATGAACTCTAATTTTCTTTCCCATCCCAAAGGCATACAGTTAGTTGGATAAGAGGATTCCATGTGATCAATTTGTCTTTGATATGTATTGCACAAAGTTTGGTTATGTGTGTCCTGTGACAAATCTGATTGTGATTCAGGGCAGTTCCCTGCATTGTGCCTCCTGTGTTCAGGGACACAGTTTTCACCTGATGACCATGATATCCATCATACTTTTCCTGTTCACCAGACAGACATGACTTCTTTCCACCAGTGCCCCTTTGAACATACTACATACCCACGTCATATCCCTATTTCCCTTGTACTCAGCTTCTTCCCATGAATGCTCACTTCTAACCCTGTTACCATTCCATATGTCAGTTTTAACATGTGTCTTTCTTTGCACATGTTTCGGTAGTCCTGTATCAGTCTCTCTAAGTTGCTGCCATAACTGCAAGCAATACTTACATTTAGGTTTTACCAAAACATCACCAAGGAGTGACATATTCATATCTTAATCGCTTGCTTTGCATTCCAGTGTCTTACAAACCAGGAATAGGACTGCTTTTCAAAAATCTGGCACTGCCACACTCAGCAGCAGGGTGACTTATTTGATGTGTAAGCTTCAGTGGTACACAGATGTGCTGATATTTCATGGAGAAAAACTGTTTGGTATAGAGAATATTATCATTTGGGGTAACCAGACCAGGTAGGGAGATAATTTCCATGCTAGAGGCTAAATGGATAGGAGAAAGCAAGCAGAAGTAACAGCTGTATGCAATGTACAAGTTCCATCTTAGCCCATCAGGGATAAAACTAATTAGTGTTGGATTAGGACAGTGCTATCTCTATGATAGCATATATATATATATATATATATATATATATATATATATATATATATATATATATATATTAAGATGAAGGGGGAATGAGTGTAACAAAAGCAGAAGTGGAGGGGCACATACTCAGGCAATAGAATGAATATAAAAACTGATGCAGCACAGTATTAGTTTGCTGTGCATGGAACCTGGATGGGAAGATGCAGGAAGGAAATGTCATGATTCACTGTCAAGAAGGGTTTGTACATGCAGGTATCTAGGTAAAGTTTGTTTAGAAATAACAAAGAAGGAAGGTATGGAGGTAAAGTAACGACTGAATAAAGGTGGGCATTAGATATGAGGTAAGAGAAGTGAAGCACCAATTCATGTAAAGGGCAAGGGAGCAGGGAAGGATATAGGTGTTAACCAATGTGGAAATTTGAAGATGGAGAGGAAGAAGTACTGTACAATGTTTTAGCAGAAAGGTAATGAAGTAGTGCTGCAGTGAATGCTCTCCTCAAAAAAAATGACGCCAATCTGGTGGTCCCCTGCCATAAAAAAACTCTATAACAGAAGGAGGAAACTAATGCGCAATAAGGTGAAGTCCAAAGACTGGAAAAACTCCCTTATCAGTCTCAACAAAAGGTTGAGATCCCTCATCAAATCCTCTAAAGCTAGCTATGAAAACAAAATTACAGCAGATAGTAAAGACAACCATAAGGCATTCTATAGTTATGTAAAGAATCTCCACGGCAATACCCAGATTTGCTCTGAGCTACTGGACAATGCTACTGCTTATACTGAGCCAGCAGATATGGCCAATATACTGGCTGACAGATTCATTTCCAACTTTACCACTCCCATCCCCCAAAGGACCAATCACAATCCCAGTAGATTGCTAGGCGCCCAGTATTACTGTTGCACAGGTTAAAACATCATTGTCCAAGGCCAAGAATACAGCTTCTAATGGACCTGACAATATCCCTGGCTGTGTTCTACATAAACTACAGAGTGAACTGGTACCTCACCTGTGTGCCCTGTTCAATCACAGCCCCAACTCAGGTTTTGTCCCTACCAAATGGCACACTGCTACAATCATCCCTCTCCACAACGGAGGAGCAACTACAGACCCTGGGAACTATCCCCCATTAGCCTGATGAGTCTGATATGCAAGGCTATGGAATGTATCATCATGGACCTAATAAACAAGGATCTAGGGAATCTCCAAACTCTGGATCCTACACAGTTTGGTTTTGTGAAGGGTAGATCATGCCTGCTCAACTTGGTCGACTTTTTTGAGTCAGTCACCAGAGCTGTGGATGAAGGCAGGGTGGTTCATACAGCCTACCTTGATCTGGCCAAGGCCTTTGATACCATTCCCCACTCAGGAATCATAGAAACACTCACTAAGCTGGGCATCAACCCCTATATCATTAGGTGGGATGCAGACTGGCTCACAGATAGAACCCACAGTGTGAAAGTAGCTGACTCCAAGTCAGATTGCTGACTAGTCACAAGTGGAGTCCCACAGGGAACAGTCCTGGGTCCTCTCCTGTTTGGTATCTACTTCTCTAAAGTACAGGCCAACATGAAGAGACTCTGGGGATGATGTAATTATTTCTTTAACTTTTCTCCCAAACCTAAGGGGTCATTATTTTCTCTTGGGCTGGGAACAGTGTAGTTATTATTTCTTTACATTTCTTTACACATTTCAGAAGCGTGGACAGAGGATCACTTAGACTGTACACCATGCACTGCTCTTGTACAAGCTTAAACTAGGTTGAAGGTATTACTGTAGCTATTGTTTTCCTCAAAATTGAACATCAGATGCATATATGGTAGCTATCTTTTGGGTGGGGGTAAAGAAGCACTCTGTTTATACATGTCAGAAAGTAAATAAGCACTGTTTTTTTCAAATGTGTCCAATTGTGACTTCAGAGGGATAAACAGAAGGTGGTTGTTTTGTGGGTAGGGGTAAGAAGGCATGGTTTATATACATATGATACCAGTGGCTTAAAACATGATTGTAGCCACTTGTCTCTTCCCAGTTTAGCACAAGACAGGGAAACACAGAAAGTGACAGCATTTTAAGGTGGTGTAGAAAGTCAGGTACTATTTACAGATATGATTTATGTATTATCACAATGTTTTTCTTCAATGTTTATTATACACTGGTATTTGGTTTCCTTTGAGCATGAATCCATGGATATTTCTAATGTTTCCTTTGAAATAAAAAGAACAGTTGAATTTATTGATTTATGTATATTTGTTCAGACCATCATTGAATGAAAAGGTTGGGGGGAAAAAGCTCTAAAATGCACCTCAGAGCATACATAATCCCATGGTTTGTGGTGCCTAGTAGCCTCTATACCCCCAGCTTAATTAATTTATTACAGTGTAGTCTTGGTCATTTAGGGTGTGTTGAGAGAGTTCAAGAAAACCAGAGTTGAAGACCAATACTCAGTTTTTTCCAAATCACAATTTTTTTCTCAGGCCATCATTGGATGAAAAAGTTGTTTAAATAAACTGTAAAATGCACTTCAGAGCATTTAGACACAGCTATCTTAAAGTAGCTATTTCTTCGTTGGTTTTTACAGTGTAATCTTGGTCATTTAGTGTAGGTTAAAAGAATTCACAGAAAATGAAAGCTAAACACCAAGACTACATTTTTTTCCCTTAATCATGATTTTTCTTCACGACATCACTGCATGAAAAAGTTGTTTAAAAAAAAAACTAAAATGCAACAGAATATCTAGAATCTCCATCGTGCCTGGTGGTCTTGCGCCCTTAGCTTCATGTAGTTATTACTACCCCAGTTATTGCAGTGTATGTTTTGGTCAGATAGGATATGTTGAAAAGATTCAAGGAAAAACAAAGATGAAGAGTAAGACTGAATTTTTTTTCTTTCATCATGATTTTTGTTCAGGCCATTATTGGATGTAGAAATTTGTTCATTTTTTTAAACAGTTTGTAAAATAGACACCTCAGAAAAATCAACTACAGAACCCTATGGCTGTAGGGAGCTTTGTTGATCCCAACTTAATACAGTTGTAATTTACACTTCTATCAGAGAGCAGACCTGTCTACTTAAAATTGAATGAATGAGTAAATGCAGTAGAAAACCTGAACAGTAAGATAAACGTGAGAAAAAGAAAGAAAAAAAGTAATCTGGATTGTTTGGGTAGTTCAGGATGGGTGCACTGGGTAATGGGTGCAGAGTGTGTTGGTGGGAGACCATTGAGACCTTTTGCCGCTAACCTAAGGCCAACCCTGTGTGTGTGTGTGTGTGTGTGTGTGTGTGTGTGTACATATATATATATATATATATATATATATATATATATATATATATAGATATACACACACACACACACACACACACATATATATATATATATATATATATATATATATATATATATATTTTTTTTTTTTTAAATAAAAACCGTCGCTTAGAAGAAAGAAGACTATAAAATTAACGACTTCTTACAAATGTAAAGTATAGTTTTGTACCTACCATAAATGTAGATGTTTGAGTGTTCACCCTGCTGCAGTCATCACACTTGGGTTATCCTGCCGTCAGGCGGTCCCACAGTCGGCCTGAATTCCAAAGTCTTGGTCCAGCGTCGGTTGATGTCTCTTCTTCCCTGATGTCAGTGCGCCAGGGGTATATAAGAGGCATCCGATGCCATTTTCTTCAGTTTTTCTTGCCCCAGATGTCAGGTGCCCCCAATAGGTAGGCAAAATATATATATATAGCTAGATAAAAATAAAACAATACCTTTAGGTACAAGCAAATACACCACAGAGGTTGTATAGGATAGAGTGGTATAGATAAGTTCAGCTAGTACAGAGGGGATGGAGGGAGGGTAACCTGGACTGCAGCAGGGTGAACACTCGAACATCTACATTTATGGTAGGTACAAAACTGTACTATGTTCATTGTGTTACCCTGCTGCAGTCATCACACTTGGGTTGAATCCCAAAGCTAAGGATGGGAGGTGGAGTTAAACAGGGTTAGAAGAAGCTAGTAGGCCCTGCAAAACTGCAGTGGAAAAACCAGCTCTAGTCTTAGAATATAGAGGTAAGTGATAGTGTTTGGTGAAGGTGTGCACTGAACTCCAAGTTGCAGCTTCCAGAATATCCTTGGTTGGCACTCCCCTGATAAAGGCTGCTGATGTAGCTGTAGCCCTGGTGGAGTGGGACCTAATGTTACCAGGTACCGGTTTCCCATGATGCGTGTAGTAGAAACGTATGCAATGCCCTATCCATTTAGAAATGGTCTATTTAGAGATAGCTTTTCCTTGTGATCCTGTAGCATAGGCTACAAAGAGTTGGTCAGTTTTTCTGAAAGCCTTAGTTTTATCCAAGTAGTAACGTAATTGCCTGTGAATGTCCAAGGAGTGCAGGAGTCTTTCTCCTTTGTTCTGGGGTTTTGGGAAAAAGGTGGGCAAATGAATGGTTTGGTTAAGGGCCACAATGGATACCACCTTTGGCATAAAGGAAGGGTTAGTTCGTAGAGAGACTCTGTCTTGATGAAAAATGAGGAAAGGCTCCACTGCCATTAGTGCCTGTAGCTCTGAGACTCTTCTAGCTGAGGTTATTGCTAGTAGCAGGGCAGTTTTCCATGAAATAAATTTTAAATCAGCTGAAAAAGCTGGTTCAAAGGGCGGCAGTGTAAGCTTTTCCAGAACAAAGTTGAGATCCCAAGTAGGTGTTGGTGGTCTCCTTGGTGGTCTTATGTTCTTAGCCCCTTTGAGGTACTGTCTTAGGAATGGATGTGAGAATAAAGGAGGATCCGTGTTGTAATGAGCTGAAATTGCTGAGGCGTGTATCTTAATAGATGAAAAGGAAAGTCCTTTGTGCAACATCTCAGTTAAATATTGTAGAATCTGAGGAATGTTTGGATCAAGTGGATTTTGGCCTTTAGCCTGGTTCCAGGCGCAAAATCTTTTCCATTTGTCTGAATAGGTTTTCCTGGTGCTGGGCCTCCTGGCCTCCAGAATGACATCCATAAAAGCCTTGGATAGAGGTGTTGGCTGGTTGTTTAGATAATTTGCCATGCAGTCAGGTTTAAAGTCTTGAGCTGGCTGTGTAGAATCTGATTGTCTCACTGGGTGAGCAGGTGAGGAATCTGTGGTAAAATCCATGGTGGGCTGTGGGCCTTGTTCCTTAGAATTGGATACCAATGCTGGCGTGGCCAGTCTGGTGCAATGAGTATTATTTGTGGCCTCTCTAATCTGACTTTCAGCAGTACCCTTGCTAGAAGAGGCAGTGGAGGAAAGGCATACACTGTTAATGTTTTCCAACTGAATGAGATGGCGTCCACTCTCCAAGCTTGTGGATGGAATGACCTTGTGCAAAATTTTTGAAGTTGGTAGATTTGGGAGCTTGCAAACAGATCTATGTCTGGGCATCCTCATTTTTGAGCTATCATTGCAAATACTTGTGGATCTAGTTTCCACTCGTGTGGATCCATTATGTTTCTGCTTAGGTCATCTGCCAATGTGTTTTTCTTTCCTGGCAGGAATTGTGCTTGTAATTGAACCTGGTAAGACAGTGCAGTGTTCCACAAGGTCATTGCTTGCCTGCATAGAGGGTAGGAACGTGTGCCCCCTTGCTTGTTTATGTACCACATTACTATGGTATTGTCCATCTTTATTATTAGTTGTCCTGGGTGTAAGAGGTCCTTGAAAGCTGTTAGGGCATTCTGTACTGCTAGCATTTATTTTTGATTGATATGCAGATGCCTCTGATCTGTAGTCCATTTGCCCTGAATGCACTGTCCTGCCATGTGTGCTCCCCAGGCATAGTCCGATGCATCTGTTGTCATAGTTTGCCTGGCTGTGGGTAAGGTGAAAGGCTGACCCTTGTTGAGGTGACATGCCTGTGCCCACCATAGAAACTCCTGTTGAAGGCAGGGAATGAGTGGTATCATTGTTTCCAAGCTGTGGCTGTGCTGAGTCCATATGCTTTTCAGGTACCATTGTAATTTCCTCATATGCAGTTTTGCAAATGGTATTAGTAGTATGCAAGATGCCATGAATCCCAAGGCCTGCAGCATTTTTCTTGCAGGGAGTTGGGTCTTTGTTGCCATTATTTTGAAATATAGAGTCAGCTGTTGTTGCTTGTCTGGCATGAGATAAGCCATCTTGGCCATTGTATTCAAGCTGGCACCAAGGAATATTATGTTTTGTGAGGGCACTAGTTTTGATTTCTTTTCATTTACTGTGTACCCTAGGCAACTTAGAAGTTGTTTTACAAATGCCAGATGCTTTAAAAGAATGTCCTTGCTTTCTGCTTGAATAAGGCAGTCGTCCAGGTATGGGTATATTTGAATTCCTCTTTGTCTGCAGTATGCAATTACTGGTGCTGGGCATTTTGTGAAGACCCTGGGCACAGTAGATAAGCCAAAGGGCAGTGCAGAGAATTGATAATGTGTTGAACCTGCAATGAAGCGGAGGTATCTTCTGCAATTTTGTCTGATAGGGACATGCAGGTATGCCTCCTTGAGGTCCAACGTTACTAGCCAAGCATTCTTGCCCAGCATGGGAAGAAGCTGCTGTAGTGTTAGCATCTTGAATTTTGGTACCTGCAGATAGGTGTTCAGAATTGAAAGATCCAGAACAGGTCTCCATGCTTTGTCCTTTCTTGGGACTAGAAAGAGTCTTGAGTAAAATCCTTGTCCTTGCTCCTGTGCAGGTACCTGTTGAATGGCTCTCATGTCCATGAGAGCTGTAATTTGTTTTTGTGCCTCTGCCCATTGATTTGGTGGCAGGTTTGGCATTCCTTTTATCCTTGGTAAGGTAGGAAAGTGGAATCTGTATCCTTGAGAGACAATGTTTAGGACCCATTTGTCTTTTGTGATGATGTGCCAGTTGTCTGCAAAAAATGCTAATTTTCCTCCCAAGGGAGCTGCCAGGAGAGATTTGCTTGGTAGTTTGAGGACTGAGTCATTGTGTTTGTCTTCTGCTAGCTTGGGGCCTGTCTTCTCCTCCTTTCTGGGTAGCAGTACCCCATTGGCGAGGTTTGTAAGGGCCTTGTGATTGACCTCTGCCCCTTGAGCATCTGTATTTGCCCCTCTGTGATCTGTCAGAAGCTGGAAAGGACCAGTTTTTTGCTGGCCAGTTTCTGCTGAAATGAGGGGATTGTACCTGCAAAAAATCCTTGACCGTCTGCATAGACTTTGCCTTATCCTCCATTTTCTTTAAAACTTCTTCTGCTTTGACACCAAATAATACATCCTGCTGTAAAGGTGCATCCAATAATTTTGCTTTAACATGATCAGGAAGGGTTTGTTCTTTTAACCAAGCATGTCTAGGTATGACAGAGCCAGTAACAGCTGCTCTACAGGAAGCTTCCAATGAATCAAATCCGAATTGTAAAGTATTTTTGCCCACCTGTTCAGCTGCATGCAACAGATCCTGCATTTCCTTGAATTCAGACTGTTCAGTATGTGTGCTCATTTTTTGTTTTAATTGAGACATTAGGAATTGCTGATATTTCAGCATGTGAAACTGACAATTTAATCCTCT
>NC_056748.1:587074915-587182415 GCF_019279795.1 Protopterus annectens | reverse complement strand
GGTTATAATGTTGTGAGACAAGATAGGCTGAACAAGCGTGGTGGAGGCATTGCCATCATGTCTAAAAATTTCCTCAAAATTGAAAAATTAATCTGCACTCCCCCAGATCTATCGGAAGCAGAAATTCTAACTACCTGATTTGAAGTAAATCCATATAAAACCATCATAATTATTGCCTCCTACCTACTGCCAGGAAATAATATACCTACCATTTAAAGTATTCTATCTTGGGCATCCTCTACTTTCAACCAAGAAACTATAGTGCTAGGTGATTTCAACTTGGACTGGCTTTCCTGCTCATCTGACAACCCCTCCAATTTTATCAATTTATTCAATTTCACCCAAACTATAAACTTCCCCTTCATACCAATAGCCCTCTTCAAATACATGCTCAACAAAATAAATTTTCCCCTACCATCTTAAACTCCCTACTTCAAACCTGCAACTGGTCACCTCTAAAATCGCTCCACCTAGACCAAGCTGTACAATATTTTAATGATGCCTTCCTCAACATCCTTAATAACCTTCTCCAACAAGAAAAAATTGCTCCAAAGCCAAAAACCTACCTTGGATAACCAAAGATGCTAAATCTCTTATTAAACAAAAGGATAGAGCCTGGTCTGCTTAATAAACCTCGACAAACTCAGAAAACCACACGTCTTACAAACAACTAAGAAAGCTAACTAAGAAGCAAATATTATCTGACAAAAATTTTTATTTTCTAGCTTGTCAGCAAAAACACATAAATAACCCACAAAATGTTTGGCAAAACCTTAACTACCTCCTCAACCCTGGCAAAACCTTTGCCCCTGTACCATCTACAACAAATAGCACTGAATGTATAGCATGCCAATTTAACTCTCATTTCATCACAACTGTCACCTCAGTTTTAAACAACAATAAATCTAACCAACTCCTTATAGTGCCTACCTCTACTAACTCTAAACCCAACTACTTCTCTTTTAAGCCCATACAAACCTCTTATATCAAAAAACTCCTATTAAAACAAAAACCTACCTGTCTAGCAGCTGACCAATTCCCTAATGACTTCTTAAAAACTGCTACAAGCTCCATCCACCTATCCTGTATCTATCCTAATCAACCATTCCATTGCATAACAATATGTCTCCATACTATGGAAATATCCCATATCATCCCACTCCACAAGGGAGGCCCATCTAAAGATCTCTCTAATTATCAGCCCATTGCCATTCTTTCACCTCTAGACAAAATCTTAAGGAAATCTATCCATAAGCACCTACCAAACTACCTCACTACAAATAACCTCTTATCTAGTTCACAGCATGGCTTCCGTCCAAAATGCAGTAAGTCCACAGCCCTCATAAGTTTCACTAACTACATCAATCTCCTCAGAAACAATGGACAACTAGTCTCTACTATATTCCTTGATATGTCCAAAGCTTTTAATATGGTATCCCAACTACTACTCAACTTTCTAGCCTCCTTCAACCTCAACTCTACAGCTCTCAACTGGTTCTTTAGCTACCTAATTGACAACAAGCAACTAAATGGGATAATAAACTCTCCACACTCCTTCCAGTCTCTGTTGGAGTTCCTCAGGGTTCCATCCTTGGCCCTCTCCTTTTTATTATATTCACAAATAGTCTAAACACTGCCACTAAATCTACTTCTATCATTCAATATGCTGACAATGCTACTCTTATTTGCTCTGCTCCTACACCCCAAGAACTCCAAGGTAAGATGCAAAAGTCATTTCTAGATATTGAAAATTACCTAAATGAACTTCAACTCATCCTAAACCCAAACAAAACAAAATTAATGATCTTCTCTAACAGGAAATCCAAAGCAAAACCACCTCCTTTCTCCATCTACTCCACTAATGGCACTATAATGCAACCAGTTAACCAAACAAAACTACTTGGTGTCACGATAGACAACAACCTAACATTCAATAAACACACATCACTCACAGTAAAGTTCACATGAAACTTGGTGCTCTATATAGGGCCAAACCTTACCTTACTCAATATACCAGACTAGCCACAGCCAGATCCCACTTCTATCTACTCTTCTCTACTGTATTCAACTGCTTCACTAACCTGCACAAGTCTGATTTACATCTACTTGATTCCCAAAATAGCAAGCTCTGTTGCTAATATACCCAACAGGACCCATCATTGCCTTGTTCTTCAAAAACACTGGCTTGAATTTCCTAATCTGTTATTGCTCAATCAGCTCACCACTGCCCACTCTATTATCCACAAAGCTGAAAACTTCCCTGCACTCTCCATCCTAGTGCAACTAAGTACCAACCCAGGGACCCTTAGATCATCCGATAAACTTATACTCAAGGTTACAAAGTCCCATAATTACTTTGGTGACTTTCTCTTCTCCTTCAAAGTAGCCCAGATTATCATAAAAAATACAGTATCATAGCATCAAAAAACTCCTAAAGGAATACCTTACTCAATAATGGCTATGTTCCTGTAATAGTCCTGGCTAATTTCTCATGCCTTTTATCAAATGTTTTCTATTCTGCTATCTTCTTGTCTTACTTCTACCAAATGAAAATAACACAATGGATTTTAGTTGTATATCTAATGAGTTTCATATTAATGTCTGTAATAAGGCTTAAGAAATGCAATGTTTTCTGTTTTACATTCACCTTTTTTGTAAATTGTGATTGTTGGCAACTGTCAAACTTTTTTATATATTGTTTGTAAATCTTTTAAAAATTGTTTTAATCTTTTTGTACTGTTGTTATGGAGCTTATCTTCACGGGTCTCCTCTGAAAATGGGCTACTTGCCCAGCCGGACTCTACCCGGTTAGCAAATGTAAAATAAATAAATAAAATAAAATATGTAGCTAACATAAGGATTATATCAGAAGTATAAAGGTGGGGAGCAGTGTCACAAAGCAATGTATGGAGGTTGGAGATGCTAGTAAAACTGTTCAAGTATTGGTGAAGACATGTTATGGGGCATAGGATTCTGAATGAAGATACAAGTTTTGATTATATGGTGAGCTGAAGATAACAGTGGCATTTATCCTGGAGATATACAGGAGCAACTCAATTGATTTGATAGATGAAGTTTTAGTTGTGTTTTAAATTAGTATGTATTCTGAATGGATTTTGGTGACAGTGAGATGTTGTTCGATAGTTTAGCTACACTGTTTGAATATAGACCGTTCCCTGCAGTATTGATGATTTAGTTATAGTGATTAGTGATTTTACTCTAGAACATAAAATTCTACTGGGAAGAACAATATTGTATTAATTTGTTAAGGGTTGGGAAATTGTCTGGCTTATATAGAAGTCTGTGCATTTTATTTAGCTGAGAAACAGCTAGGTGATGTGATTGTTCTAATCTGTTTAACTTCTCTGACTGATAGTGATGCATGCTACTGTTATAGTTTACTGCAAATTTGGCTATTTTATTATAGCATTGCATAAGTCTGGACTGTTGTGAAGTATGAAGGTTATTAAAGATTTAAGCAGCATAGAGGAAACATTGCAATAAGAAGGTAGAAGCTATTCATTTTCTGTGTTTTTACTCTGTATAATGTACCTAGTTTATGATGAGTTTTCACGTGGCAGTAGAATTTCAGCAAGTCTTCTATGATGACACTCAGTAATTTTGTGTGGTTTACTTGTTCTATCATGGTGTTGCTTCTGGAGATGATAGTGAATATGGTTGTTTTGGTAAAGATTTGTTTTTGACTTAAGAGTGCTAATTTATTTTTGTTAGTGTTTAGTAGTAGTTAATTATTTACTGATGTTTCAATTCATTAGAAGTATAGTTATGTAAGGTCTTGAAGTTTATAGAGAGATTTAGTAGAGCAGATTATGGTAGAATTATAAACGTATTGAACTAAGGTATAATTTTTTTGTAAGTAGTGTAGAGGTTGATTAATATGTTAAAGTATTGGGGGCCTAATATAGCTCGTGGGACTCCATTACTATCTGTTAGGGTTGGGGGTTGACATAATGGTTAAGGTGTTTATCTCGCAAACACAAGGTACAGGGTTTGACTATCTCCTTTGAGGGGAAATTGCCTAGGCTTAAAATGGTCCACAAGGGCAACTAGCCTAGTACTTACCTATGACAGAATGTGGCAAAAATCAGTTTTTCCATTTCACTGTTTGTACTCCTTTTGAGAGGTAGTTGGTAACCAATAAGGGTGAGAGTTTATGTAAGATATTCTGGTGGAAGACGGTATCAAAAACTTTGATAAGTCTAGGAAGATGATAGACACTAGGCTTCCAGCATTTCTATGTGTGTTGACAGTATTAACAAAATTCAGCAAAGCAGTAGTTCTGTTGGGATGGGGATGGAAGCCATGTTGGGTTGAAGACAGAAGGTAGTTATCTATTAGACAATTAAGAAGTTGTGTATGAATACATTTTTCTAATATTTTTGATAGGGAGGTAAAATGGCAGTTGGCCTATACTTTGGAAGATCAGTACTGATTCCAACCATATGCAGTAGAATAATTAATTATTTTTTTCCATGGCAAGGAGACTTTATTTTCAGATATGAATAGATTTTTCAGAACTGGAACTCGATATGCAATAGCTTCAGCTGATATTTTAAATTGTTTGCCAGGTAAACTATCAGGAGCACATGTACTAGATTTTAACTTTCAAAGTATTTTTGATGGTATCTGTGGGAAGAGATTGGAAGGAGAAATGCTGAAGGATGTTATTTGATTGAGTAGGCACCTCAGGAGCTTGATTAGTCACCTGGCTGGTTAATGGTTGTCCTGTCTGTACAAAGTGGGTATTTAATTGGTTGTCTATGGTATTATTTTGTATCTGTATGCTTGGTGTTGGTTGTATAGCTTGTCCTAGATTTAACAGTTTATTGACTATTAAGGCTCAGAACTGTTCTGAATTATTAATGTGTACATTTTAATTGAACGTGTTGTAGGTTTTCTTTTCTTTTGTAGTAAGTTGTTTTGTTAGTTTTTTTGTAGTTGTCTATATGCCAGTAAAGTAGGTGCTGTTTTATTTTTTCTAGACCTTTCAAGGTTTGTCTCTTCATTTTGTGAGTTGTTTAGTTGATATGGATAGCCGTGGGTAAAGGTTGGCTTTGATTTTTTTTTCAGAGTTGTGCTAGTATGTTTTGAACATCTAATAAGGTTTCATCACACTCAAAGATAGTATTATCTATGGGGAACGTCCCTAGTGACTAACAGTTAAGGATAGATAATGTATTATTAAAAGTGGTACGTTTTATTACCAGGCTGTAATGATGTGTTTTGTGTCCTTTGCTTTGGTACCTTATGGTGTAGATTTGTATGTGATCACTTAGGCTGTCTGACAGAGTTCCATGGAATAACATTTTATTTGAATAGAATGTTATGATACAGTCAAGGGTTGATTGTCTGGTGTGGCATTGTTATATACAGCTGGCGTAGTTAGAATCTGGGTGAAATTGTACAAATGTATATTATTAGTTGGATTTTCAGATTGTATGACTAACCAATCTATGCTACTATACCCCAATATTATAGTTTCATGAGTGATTTTTGAGGAGTCCCAGAAACAATATCTTCCAGTGTTTCAGCATTGTCACCTGTGGGTTTGTATATACCCATGATTGTGATTGTTTTGTAAGTGTTTAGTTTAAGCATAGCTAGTAGGATTTCTGAGTTACAGAAAGTAGGCAGTGTGTGGAGGAAAAATGTGATGTCTATTGTTGTTTTTTTAGAAAATAGCAGCACCACCAGCTTTTTGTTGTTGGTCTAATATGATAATATTATAACCTGCTGGGGCAGTGACTTCATTTTTTTGTTTCCTGACAGATCTAGGTTTCTGTGGTAACTAAATGTATTTTGCTATCTAGGAATGCATTTCAAGGAATTTGTTATAAATGCTTCAATGGTTGGTATTATATATTTGCAGTATTAGTAATGCAACAAGTAACATACTTGCATTTGCTGCAGAAGGCTCTGGTTTCTATTCCCACACTAGATATATTGATTGCAGACACTGTACTGCACCATAAGGGGGTTGCTGCACTCCTGTGTGTGCCATTCTTTGGATGAGATGTTAAATCAGTGCCCTATCTACTTGAGCTGGTTGTAGTTGATTTGGATGTAAAAGATCACATGGCACCTATCGGAAAGAGTAGGGGTCCTTTACACTAATATATACATTATTAATAAAAATACTAAATAAATTATACAGTACTGAAAAAAGAAAAAAAAAAGTGCATTTCAACAAAGTTACAAATCACATATCTGTCAACCCCTACTCCTTTTTCCACAACCACCACTTAATCTTTTTCACAATATTTGGAATCATTCAGTTGCGATTAAACAAAATCTCTGTCAATCTTTGATTTTAAATAACCCATATAATGCAAATCATTTTCTTATCTAACCTTTTAGCATATTTTTGTATCCAAATCTTCATAAAATCCTAATCAATCATGTCCATATTCAATTTAATATATCCTTGAAATTCAGTCAAAATTTTCTTTTCTAGTCATACTTTTCTATAGCATTTGAACTCCCTTACAATTCAAAAAAAAAATATGCTGATGTTTCTAATTGCCCACAATAAAGACATGTCCTCTCATTTACTTTTTATATGCATATCCAACTTTACAGCTAACTTATTAATTTATAATATCCACAGAAAATCTTGACACTCCTCATGTTTCATGCACCAAACTTTTCTTAATTTTATAGTTCTAATTTTTTTCTGTTAAACTATTCCATGGATTAACATTAGTATTGTCACAATATTTTCTGCTATATTTTTCTGTTATTCTCAATTTTGTATATATATTTAATTTCCACATCATCATTTTTTCTTTGTGACTTTTTATTTCTCATTCCTCCATTTTCTTTCTCTTTTATTTAATCTTATTAAATGCAATTTTTTTATATTTTCCTTAAATTATTTTGTGATATAAATACTCTCATCCCTATTAATCCAATCTAACACTCTAAATAAATTCAAAATAAATTCAGAGATGCACCATACACAATTGGATTTAATAATCCCAAACCACCTGCATCATTATCAACATATAATATTCTTCTATTAACTGTATTCTTCCTAGAACCCAAAATTAATCTAAATATTAATTCAAAAATGTGTTTTTTTATTTCTTTAGGTAACACATATATACTCACCATATATGCAATCTTCCCCATCCACAATGAATTAAGTGAAGTTTTTTATCATAAGATAATCTAAATTTATTCCATAAAATATCAACTCTCTTAAATCCTGTACAATTTTTATCCATTGTTTCTTAACTTAATTAGACCAGAAAGTAATTCCTAATAATACAGTTCCACCAGTCCCAAAATTAATGTTATTTATTACTTCAGGACCAAATACTTATTTTTTTACTATTTCAACATATTCCTAAACTTTGTAAATGGTCATTTTTTTATTCTATCAGTCATTTGATCCATCATTTTATTGTCTTTGGTTACTAGAGTCATATCATCTGTATAAGACATAATAATTGGATATTCAATACCCTCATTTGGTATAAATCTTGCCTCTATCATATCTACATTTATTTTTGCCACTGGGTCTACTACAGTAAACTGACAGCTCACAAGACCGACAACAAGATCACCGACACCACAAGAATGAAAGTGCAAAAACACGAAAGTTGACATGCCCGACAAAGCACAATCCCGACAGTTAACAAAACAAAAAAAATTGCTGTTCCGGACAACACACCCACAGCACAAGCACACCAAAACCCTTATAAACCTACACTAAACTTTACATATACAACTATCTATGCACTAACCTTAACCCAAACCCTAACCCTAAAGTCCGTCACTATTGCACACTTACCTTACCTGCACCCTAACCCTAAAGTCCATCACTATCACACACTTACTTTACCTGCACCCTAACCCTAAAGTCTATCACTATCGCACACTTACATAGTCGTGCTCAAATGCAAGCACTCATGTTTCCCATATCAGTGTTTTCGGTGTCAGATTTCAGCTTGTCGGGTATTTGCTTTGTCAGTCTTCTGGTGTTGGTGATATCGCTGTTGGTCTTGTGGGCTGTCATTTTACTGAAGTAGACCCTTGCCAGTATACAGTTCATAACCATAGTAAATAATACAGTACTCATAAGACATCCTTGTTTCAATCCCCTATTCATTATTTCCTCTCCAAACCATCCATTTATTAATACTCTAAGGTTGCTATGCTTATATACTGACTGGATTACTTTCTGTATTTTGATACTCCTACTACAGTTTTTCAAAATTTCCGTAATACTGCATGATTTATTTATCAAAAGCCTTATTTATATCTCTTATCAAAATTTCCCTTTATTTCTTTGCTTTATATCATTCAGTATTTATCATTAATATCTCCACTATTTACCTAACTTTCATTAATATCTCCTGACACCCTTTCCCTTTAACTCCATATATGCCATCCTCTAACACCTAATTTATCTTATTTTCTATCTGTATTCATAAAATTTTCATAAAAATCTTGTAATCTGCATTATTTTAGACTTTGAGGTTGCCCTTAGGCCAGCTTTATGAGTTTCTATTACCTGTGGTTAAATATTTGAACTGTTATAGAATGAATGACTACAGGATCTGAGGAGGGGTGACATCCTGAAAGTACTAATCCTGTTGGTTTTTGTTTTTATTTTATGTTTTAGTTCATTACATTTGTTTATTTTTACCATGGTGGCCCGAGGAGATTTTGTTCACATTTGGTACTCAGTTTACTGCCTTGGTCTTTTGGTGCTCCTAACTTTGTTATACTTTTATTTTACACCACTGGTGTCCAATTTCTAAACTCACTCTTTTCTCCTTTCTTCCAAATGAATTTCATTACTCCATCACATTTTTGCGTTTCAAATACCATCTTGTAACCATTCAGACCAGCACGTGAATCAATATTTTCTTTCTTCAGTATTAAATCTAACTCTGCCAAAGTATTCTGTTTATCTATATCTTTATTTACACTTTTTTATTATTCAT
This sequence comes from Protopterus annectens, assembly GCF_019279795.1. Classification (NCBI taxonomy): domain Eukaryota; kingdom Metazoa; phylum Chordata; order Ceratodontiformes; family Protopteridae; genus Protopterus; species Protopterus annectens. The sequence continues at coordinate 587,173,440 of NC_056748.1, read as the reverse complement.
CTTTAATTTTTTTTTACAAATTTGCACTATAATATCCTTGATCTCATACTGTTTCTTTACTACCATCAATTTATCATCTCCTAATTCTCTAATTAGCCCACTGTCTTGTTTAACTGTCTTAGCCAAATAGGGTTAAACATCATCTTTTTTACCTTGAGCAAAATAGGTTAATTTATGCAATAACCATTTTTATTTTCTCTCTGTTCTTTTTATATATTTTTTTCAAATAATTAGCATTTTCTTTTCTGTGCAAAAAATTGAATGTATTCTTCTAGACGTTCAAATATTCCTATAGTTTTTGTCTCAATACTTTCTCCCATTTTAAATAATCTAATTTATATTTTTTTAGATATTAAGTACCATTCTGTCCAGTTTAAATAGCAAACTCTCATAGTTAAGTGTTCCTTCCACAACTGTATTATATTATCCTTTCCTTTTTAAAAAAAAAAGTATTTTTTCATTATAAACATGTGCAAATGTACATATAACATGCTATAAAACAATAACAAATCTATTTACAATACTTATATTCATCTATGATAAACAATCATTTTATCCATGAGATGTTATAAGTATTTGTTCAAAAGGTTTTCCAATTTTTGCCATGCTATTTTTAATGAGTAATGTTATGAGTTCTATAACAAATGGTTTGCAGTTCTTTTTTTACAAACAACTTTTGCTAAATTAATAAAATCTTTAAACATCAAATCTTGTTTACTTTTCCAGTTCAAAATAATAACTTTTCTGGCAGTTGCAAAAATTGACCAGAGTAACTAAATTTGAGATTTAGGTATTTAAAGTTTAAGCATCTAACTCTATGTTATGAATTTGAACCGAGATTCCGTGCCTCCTGCAATACTACTAACCTCATTTACCTGGCTACATGTGATGGGTGTAGCTGATTTTATGTTGGCAAAACCACGAAATGTCTTAGGGATAGAGTGTACCACCATTTATATGATATTAAGCATAGGAATTTATGCAATGCTCTATTCAAGCACATAGCAGAATTTTCACTTCATTCATTTAGTTTTAGGGTTTTACAAACTGTTGCAATGAATAAGAGAGGTGGTGATAATAATATTTTATTGAACGCATGGAATTGAAATGGATTTTTAAGCTACAAGCACACATCTATCCTGGTTTGAACAGTAGCATTTGTATTAAATCTGAGTTGGATGCAAGGCACTTTAAGTAAATGGTTTTAGCCTTTTATATGGAGGGTCATTAATGTCAGTTGTTCTATTATTTAATTGTGTAATTATTTAATTGATACTTGGACTGTGATTTTGCTGCTATAAAATGTTTTGTACTGGGGCATTGTTTTAAGGATCTGAAGAAGTGTAGACTGTCTACGTGAAAGAGCTTGTCTTATGCAATAAATTGGATTTTTATCGCAGTGGAAGCCACGGTGGTTTTGTTAAGTCTTTGTTCATCTATTACATTAGGTATAGCAACATTGAATAGGATTAGTGAGTTAAAAATATGACCGTTATCAGACCATAAAGCATTTACAAAATATCTGAAGTCTTTCCAGTATTGAACAACATTTCTACATTCAATGAACATGTGAACCCAGTTGACCTCTAGTAATTCATCACATTTCCAACATTTGCTTCCACTGTTTTTGAGTATAAGATTTATTTTATGTGGAGTATAGAAACTCCTCTGATAAATTTCCATGTATACAATCTCCAATATAATAAAGAAGAGGTACCATATGAAGAATTTAATAACAGTTTTTTGGATTCATCAGATATTCGTTCTCGACTAATCTTTACATAGTAATTCCAAAACTCTGAGTCATACTTTGGAGTGTCATCTCTTAGTATCTTATAGATAGGTGGGATACATAATTTTTGATTATCTGTCTTTTCAAGACACCTAATAAAAAGCTGAATCAAACTAGGTATAGATTCAGTCTCTAGGTTGATTGATACTCTCATTTTGTTTTCTATAAACTGTTGTAATGAATGTGTAAACAACCAACTGTCTTGACTATTATCAAAACTACATAAAAGAGAGTTTAGTGGTTTAATAATCTTATTTTCAATAAACTGATGCCAGAATATCAAGTTATTTTCCTTTAATTTTTACATCGCATTGGTGTTGAAAGAATCTAGGCAATCAGGGGAGTATGCTATAGGGAATATAAGAAATAGAAATTGTTTAATGTTGTAATTACAATCAATTATATTTTAAAGTTATTAAATATTTGATTAATGCCATAAGAAAAATTATCAAACTTCTTATTAAATAAACAAACTTCACGTAAAAGCCAATGAAATCTACTTACTCCATATTGTTCCTTAAATTGATTTTCTATAGTTCTGACATCAGTTATATGAATCTCATGTATTGTTTTCCAGACAGATATATAGGTAGGTGTGATCCAGTGTAATATTGCATTAATTATAACTGATTTGGAATAAAGATCTAAGTTAGGGAATGCTATCCCATTACTGTTCCAAGCTCTAGTGTGCCATTTATATGCAATCCTAGGTTTTAAGGGGAACCATAAAAATGTAAGTAGCATGGAATCAAATTTTTTAAATACGTTTTTGGGAGGGGGTAGTATCAATGACTGTATATAAAGCAACATTTTAGGTAAAATTATCATTTTAAAGAGAGACTATCCTCCATTGTGAAGAACATTTTATTCCATGTTTTGATTAGTTCACTAATGGTGGTTATTAAATTATTGTAGTTTAGTTTAACATACTCTTTCCATGTACTCTTTATACTGACACCCAAATATTCTAATACATCATTCTCCCAATTAAACAGGCTATCCTCTCTTAGGGTTTTTGTTGATCTTTTTGTTAATTAGTAATGTTTTGGATTTATTATGATTAAATTTAATCCCTGAAATTCTTTTAAACTTGCTTAAGGTATTTATAACATCATGCAAAGAACCATCAATATCACCCAACATTAACAACATATCATCAGCAAATAATTATATCTTAGGAGAATAGTCCTTTTTTAATTTGAAAACCTTTTATATTTTGCTTGTTTCTGATATATGTAGCAAAAGGTTCCATTGAAAGAGCAAAAATAATGGTGACAAAGGACAACCTTGTCTAGTTCCCTTGAGGATTTCTAGTGGTGAGGATAGACATGATCCGATTTTCATATAAGCCTGTGCCCCAGTATAAATTTTCATTAATAAGTTGACAAAATCTGAGGAGAATTCAAAACCAATCAGAATTCTTTGCAGATAAGACCAACTAATAGAATCAAAAGCCTTTTCTATGTCTAGACTGATTATAGTTGTTTTTTGTATTTGCATGCTATATCTATTAGTGATAGTAATTTAATGCTATCTTGCACTTTTCCATGAAGAATGAACCCTGTCTGATCATGAAGAATGAACCCTGTCTGATCATTATGTATTAGATTAGGTAATATTTTCTTTATTGTATTAGCTAATATTGTCATGAAAATTTTATAATCAGTGTTCAGTAATGAAACTGGCCTATATGAATCACAGGATTTGGGGTCCTTACCTTGTTTTAATATGGGGAAGATAATTGAGTATTTCCACGATGGGGGTGTTATACATTTTTGCTTAACCATAGTAAAGGCACTCATCATTTTCTTTATTATATATTCAGGAAAAATATTATATAGTTCAAGAATTATTCCATTCAGTCCTGGAGCTTTATTATCTTTTATTTTTTTTTATTTGCACTTTCACTTCTGTTAGTGTTGTTTGTTAATTTAATATGTTATTTTGTTGCATTGACACCTTAGTAGTTATATTTTCTTGAATAAAAGTATTTCTTACATTATCTGTCCCCAAAAGTGTTGTGTTATTATTTATATCTTTATAGTAATTTTTGAACACTTCTAATATGCCCATTAAGTTAGATGGACTCTTAACTGGACCATCACTTTTAAGATTTTCATCGTTTACTTTTTCGGATCTTACTGCTATTTTATGTAGATATTTGGGATTTACAGCATAAAATTGTAATTTGAATTTTTCCAGGTTTATGGCTACCTTATGATTCAGAACTTCTAAGTATTTTTGATTTAACTTAGTAATTTCGTTATGTGCTACTTTATTTGGTTTTGCATCCATTTTTATCCTGTCTTTTTTTTTGTAAGTCTAAAAGTTCTTTGTCCCACTCTCTCCTTTTTTTAAGGTACCAAGATTTTATTCTACCATATATATAAACTTTAAAGGTGTCCCATAGTATAATATCATTCACTTCACCATTATCATTTGTTTCCATAAACATGTCTATTTCTTTCATTATCCATTCCCTAAAGTCATTTAACTTAGTTATGTAAGCAGAAATTCTCTGTAGAAATCTTAAAACATCTGTATGCGTAGTTAATGTAAAGTTTATAGCATTATGGCCTGAAAGTGGAAAAGTTATTATAAATATGTCATTTATTTTACAGTATATATTATTTGATACAAAGACCTTATCAGTGTTTGGGTACCAAACCAAAATAAATAGTGAGTATAGAATAAGGAATAATGTTCTCTTAGACCATGTATATCTTTAAGGTTAATCTGGTTTGTAAAGTCATTTAACTTCTTGGCTTGAGATGTTAGTTTTATTTTACCATTTTTAGAAGCATCATTGCCTAATAATAGGCAGTTAAAATCACCTGTTGCTATAATTTCCCCATTTACATTTAAAGGAATGCGGTCCAGATATTTGTCAACATATTTAGTACTCAGTCCTGGTATGCAGTATGTATTAATCAAAGTATAATACTTCCTATTGATTTCCAAAATAACCATGTTTAGCATCCCATCTTTATTTGAAAGTGTATCAATAATTCTTAGCATAGTATAAGTATTTTTCCATAGAATAAGAGTGCCCCTTCTCTTAGTCTTAAAACATGAATCAGCCAGAATGATATAGCCATTGAATGAGTATTTTTGTAGATCTTTTTTTAATAGATAGGCTTCCTGTAAAAAGATGATCTGGGTTTTATGCACTTTGATATATTTAAGCAAACCAGCTCTTTTGACATTATTGTTCAAACCATTAATATTTAATGATAAACATTTATAAGCCATTGACTATAATGTGTATGTTATTACTAACTGAAAGACCTTTCTTCCGTGTTGACTTGAAATCTACTGAAAATTTACTTATCATGGATACATAATGTGTATTAAGCACTACTTTCAAAAATCCCAAACTATTTACAAACACATACATGAAACATAAAGTTTCTGGTGTAGTTAAAAACTTAACTAAACCATCCACCACCTCTCCAATACCAAACAACACAAATTATCTGTCTCTCCTTAGAATATAGTATAAAAACAAAAAAAAGCATTATGAAAGCAACTAAAGAAATCAGAATCCATGAAATGTACATTAGAATGAGAGTATCCAATATATCTGAAGCTATAGGAATGTCACATATGATAATAGCATCTCTAATACATAGATATGCCAGAAATACACATCAGATCAAAGTATGTATAAACATTAGAAGCTGAAGGTTAAGAAGATTGTCATTATTTCAAGACTTTTCAAGAAACATCAGATAATTTAACCATTTTGTCAGTCATCTATCTAACATTTTTCATGTAAGGATCTGTTGACTATATATGTAACACTTATTACAACATAACTATTATATTTTGCAATTACACACATATTACTCATATGTATTAACGATATCTATGTTGATGTCTTTCATCAGGAAGGGGGGAGAGAGAGAGAAAAAAAAGGGGGCCTCACAACATTTTGTTTAGTTACTAAAGGTTTAGTTATATAACATAAGTCTAATGTTAATATGCATAATGAGTTTTCTAATGCAAGTCCTAGTTCACTTGATGTCATTTAGTTACTAATAGTGTCATTAAATCTGCAGAATGTATGCATCTATAAGAGAGCAGGCATTTTCAAATGAGGTAAACACTTTTATCAGAACTAATTATTTACCTTTTAAAGTATTTAGTGAAGGATAACAGAATTTTGAAGAGAAAAGAATTATAAGTACAACCATTTAACAAATTCACAAGGTAAAATGGTGTCATCAGCGTTGTTTCCTCAAACTGTAGCTTCATAAACTTGTTAAAAAGTATCTAAATAGGCTCATGTACAACAAAAGTTGTCTCAAGTGAAGAAAAAATCTTTTTCTGCAGGAAATTCAGATCTTGAAGCTTTTAGAGTTTACAGAAAGCAAAAAAAAAAAAAACACTCAAGCTGCATTCTCAGTACATGTCATGAATCTCCACGAAGAGAACAATCACACAAACCACCAGTTTCCTCACAAAACATCAGCATCATGAAAAAATTAACCCTTTCATATAAAAGCAGCTATTTAGAAGTAACAACAGCTGCCTCAAATCAGAAATCATATTATAACATCTCAGTCATTTACCCACCAGTTAACCAGGCCAGAGAGAGAGAAAGAAAAAAGGAACCTAGTATGTATGTATATATATATATATATATATATATATATATATATATATATATATATATATATATATATATATATATATATATATGTATATATATATATATATATATATATATATATATACATACACAGATTCACTTTACAAGCGCGAAATTCTGAAATCTCGAATTTCAGAATCTCAAGCCCATAAAATGGAAAATCCAAATACCCAAAACCACAAAACTGCGAAAGCCTAAATCTTGAAACCACAAAACCACAAAATTCAAACTCCCAACACTTTCAAACACCAATACAACACAGACGCACACAACTAAAGAAGCACACACACCTACCCTTATTATATGCAGGGGGCAAGCCCCCTGCATCTCCCACACCCCCCTACTTAAATATTCTAACTCCAAGGTCGCACTACATACACACACACAGACACACACACACACACGAAACACCACCACAGAAACTACATTCCTCTCGCACACACACATCACAGTAACAACACACACTACAGCCCCTACCCAACACCCTTAAACATAAACACTTACCTGAATCCATGAACACAGCGCAACACCATAACTGCTAATTCAAAATGTCCCGCATTCGAGATTTTGAATTTCGCACTTCTGGGGTTGTGATCTTCCAATCCTTCCACTTTATGAGCTCAAGATTCTGAAATTCAAGATTTCAGTATTTCGAGCTTATAAAGTGCTCCCATATATATATATATATATATATATATATATATATATATATATATATACAACTTTTATTTAGCTATCTATAAAACACCATTAATGTGTACTGTATTAATGTTTAAATGTAGCTAAACAAAGAGTCTAAAACATCTAGTTAGAAACACTAATCAGAAACATCTTGTTATCCCACTACTGACCCACTAGAAAAAATGCACTTTGGTATTAAGTCAAATTATACTATTACTGAAGAATTACAAGACATACATCATTTGTAGTTATTTAAAAGGGAAAAGTATGTAAAGTACTTATAATGTCAAAAAGAGAGAAAAGGAGCATTGGTAACAAAAAAGAATAGGAAGAAAGAAGAGAGAGAGATTATTTAAATACTTAGTACCATATATAATTAGAATACGTAGATATAGAAAGGAAAAGAGAAAGTTAATAATAAAAATGATTCACATTACCTTACAGCATAGAGACTTTCCAGAATCAAATATATTATGATTTATAAAACAAAGCGTTTAAAATTAGAAGGAATTTTTCATTTATCCTTTAGTTTCTTAAGTTTTGTTTGCTCCTTCCTTCACAGACCATCTGTTTTTGTTGCCTGTTCTCTTCAAACTCTGGGTTGACCATTCCATTTCTTCTATGTCCGACAGTATTTTCTACTTTTGCATAAATTCTACTGCTTCTTGTAGGGAATCAAAGATCTTCACTCCTTCTGGCAAATTGATTTTTATTCTTGCAGGAAAAAGAATTTGAGCTTTAATATTGGCTTTTTTCAAGGACTTAATTAGAGGAACACTCTCCTTTCTTCTGGGTATAACTGTAGAGGTGTAGTCATTGTCAAAATGAATAACTTTTTCACCCATCCTGATAGAGGAATTAGTCCAAGCTGATCAGCACTAAGTCCTTGTCTTGCAAGGAAAGAAATCTAACTATTATAGACCTGGGGTTAGATTAACTCAGAGATTAAGCTGGATTTGCCAGGGTCCGATGAGCCCTCTCAGTTCCAAAAGAGAGGGATTCAGGCATGTTTACTGCTGATGAAAACCACTTATTGAGGAACTGAATCATATATTCTTATGTTATTCCTCCTTGATCTACTTTCAAGGTCTTCCAGTTTCTCAGTCATCCTGGTGTTTTCTTTCAGAAGAAATTCATTGTGATGTTCATTTTCTGTCACTCTAGTATCTCAGTCAGTTATTGTTTCCTCTAAGGCAAGAATCTGTTCAGACTGTTTTTTGTTTTTTTTTTACTATTCCATTTAGAAGTTCTAGTTGCTTACTGTATTCTTGTTTGATAATATCCATTTTGTTTTCAAATTTGTCCATTTTTAGTGATGGTTCTTGGATATTTGTTATTATAAGATGTACTTATTTCTTCACTGCATACTCCTGGTGTGGGTTCTTCGAGTTGCTCATCTTGAGATCTCCAGTAGAAAACTTCTTGACAGGAATAATTAAAACAATTTCTTGAATATGTTTAATTTTTAGAAAATAATAAAAAGTCTATGTTAATCTAACTTATAATATGCGTATTATCAGTGCCTATATTAAATATATAAAAAACTAATCTAACTTACGACAAATTGTTAATATACAAGTTAGCTTGAAAGCTTCCATGCCTATAATAAATATACAATAAAACATTAAGCACATATCTAGTCTGACTTACTGCAACTATTTACAAATTGTGCTGGGAGCATTCCACGAAACATTACTATTGTATTACCATGTCAATATACTATAGTACTATAACCAACCTCAAGGACTTCTGTATTAGCCCCCGATGTCTACCACATTACTTCCAGCAAAATCTACATTCATCTTACAAACAACCACTAAGGGCAAGATCATACATTTTTATTCATGGCTATTGATTATAATGCGCCATTAGTTAGGGGGGGTGATATCCATAATCGTACAGAAAAGAAAGAGGTGAATTGGATTATGAGGCTGAGGGCAGACAAAGGGAAGGGGCTTAATGAATGTGCATCCATTAAGCCTATCTTAAAAGCAAGACGTAAAACTGTGAGGTAACTTCTGCGTATTTTACATCTTATGGTATATATGTTACAGCTCCATTTAATGTTTTCACATTATATGGATCTGGACATTTTAAGATCTTTCATGTTATATACTGGATATGCATAGTCACTTCCAAGTCTTCTAGTATTATAATATTATGAATTATTAGTATTAACAAGAAATGCTATGCCGGTAACTTATTATAGTGATGCACATATAGGAATACATTGTAAGGTAGTGCTTGAATGAATTCATATATGTAATTTTATTATTCAGCATAGAGTCGTTTGTTTAGATATTCACGATTGAGCTTAGGGATTTAGTAAATAGTCTTACAATGGGTATTTAACATGTAGCAATATTATTAGTGTAGAACCATGATTAAAATTGGAGTCCGTAATGTATAGACTCATCACTGAGTGTATGAGATAGAGTTATGCAGTTAGAAAAGTGTATCATCGCTGTGAGCATGGGATATATATAGTTTTTTGTTTTGTGTTGTAGATGAATATAGATCGCATTAGTTATGGGGTTTAGATTCTGCTTAGATTGGCATGTAAATATAGAGAAGATCTGTACCCTCTATGTGACACAATTGTGGCTCACATGTGGAAATCCTAGCACAAATTTTACATATTAAGTGGTTGTTTGTAAGGCAAACGTAGATTTTGCTGGAAGTAATGTGGTAGACATCGGGGGCTAATACAGAAGTCCTTGAGGTTGGTTATAGTACTATAGTATATTGACATGGTAATACAATAGTAATGTTTCGTGGAATGCTCCCAGCACAATTTGTAAATAGTTGCAGTATGTCAGACTAGATATGTGCTTAATGTTTTATTGTATATTTATTATAGGCATGGAAGCTTTCAAGCTAACTTGTATATTACGAATTTGTCGTAAGTTAGATTAGTTTTTTATATATTTAATATAGGCGCGGATAATACACATATTAATAAATATGTAGGAAGCTAGTCTATTGTTTGTTTATGATGATAATGCAAGTTTAATATCATTAGTGGGTATGGAGTATGTATCCATAGCATTTAACTACGGTACTTTGATGCCCCATAGCCTTTAGCCATGGTGTTTTGTTGCCATGTAGGCGTAATTTTGGATCGAAACATCTAAAGCAACTTAATGGTTTTGATTTTACCATGCCTTTAATATAAAGATTTTTTTGTAAATTTTTTGTAATTTACCATGTAAATCTATATGTATGAGATTATATATGAGATCAACTTGGAAGTCCAAATACATTGTCCTATGCGTTTAGTGTATGTATAAATTACACAGAGTGGTAGTGTATTAGTAGGGTGACACTACATATTGATTTTATGTTCCTGACCTGCTGATTACTGGATGTGGTCTTTGTGTATTTTTTATCTTTTTTATATATATTTCCGTATTTATTCACGTGTATTTTTTTAACCGTAAGGTTTTGATTATAGGAGAGATGTTATGCTTCATATTACTTCATTATAATTTCTTAGAACTCAATATTTCTAAGTTAGGAATTTTAGTTTATATCTAATGAGCTTAGATGGAGTTTTTTATAAAGAAATTATGAGGCTTCCAATAAAGAAACTGCGAGCTCTCATAATGAACAAGAATAGTTATATATATATACATGTTTTTAACATTTCGATATGAAACAGTATGCCGGTAGTATAACTGCATTGATGTGCTTAGAATAATTTGTTATGTTTTATAAGATGCTAAAGCAATGTACACAATTGATAAGGAATTATATATTTGTAATAATGCAGTACCTTTAAATTTTAATTAACATGTATAATGAAATACACCATGTGAGAGTTTGATATAAAAGTTTAATTGGAAAGGCTTTTGAAAACTAACGGTCTGAAGAAGCATTTGTGAAAGTGCTAACCTTAGTACGTCTAATAAACCTGTTTTATCATTCCAACAACGAGTTATTTTGTCGAGTTCAGTGGATTATCTAGAACGGCATTTTAGTAATAAGTTTATTTTATCGTGGTCACCTTTCAGCCTTTAAACGTTATTTGTGATTTTTATTTATTGAGTGGCTATAAGGTGTTTACTCCACCGGGAACTTTACATTTTTTTACATTTTTTTTTGGATAACTTTTAATATACTTTGTTAGATTTTTCTAAAAATTAAAGTATATTTCCTGTCAGGATATTAAAATCTAAGCAGAGCTATGGATTTCTGCTGCTATAAGACTGACATCTTAGCCATGCCCATTCCCTTCCTTTTTCATACCAATCCTTTTAATCCCTTTTCCAATTTTTATGTATTCCTTTTCCTCCTCATTTTCTATCCATATAGCCATATGATCTAAAATTCTAATCTATGTACTATTTGACACTATAAAATAATCAATTTCAGATCTGTTATTTCCACTCCTATATATAAATGGATTTGAATTTCATAACCTTAAACCTCCAAACCTCATAATTTCTTTCATAACTTTTTATCCGTTTTGTCAATCATTTCTATTTTCCTTAAATTTTAAAATTTCTTGCCATTACAATATTCATATTGACTACTGCATAATTTAATATTTCTTTAAATAATTTTCCCTTTCCTTATATGTCTCATATATAAATTGCAATAATTCTATACATTTTTCTTCCCATCTAAAATCTTACTACTGTTAGTTTTCTCAGTCTAAGATGACATCTAGTATTGAAATACCTTTGTTATATAATATTACAGCACCTGAACAAGTATCATTTCTTATATTACAAATTATATCCCCTTTCCACAGATTTTCTGTTTGTACTCTCTCATTTGTCAATCCTGTTACATCTTCTAATACTATTATATCTTCCTCACAAATGTCCCACCATTTCAAACTACCAGTTCTCCTAACCAAACTTTTAATACTGTTAACATTAACTGCTAGTATTCTAAGATTATTTTGCTCTCTTCTTCTTAATCTGAATGAAATTGTTTTATTACTTTACCCATTTCCCTTTTTTACTTTCATACTTGAATCTGTATCTTCCTTTTTCTGTCTTACCCTTTTACCTATATAAATTTTTAAATAATTTTCCAATCAATTTCTTTCTCGTCACTTACATCTGATTTTAATTAAGGCTCTCTGTCTTTTAATTCATTTACTTCTACATCTTTTATTTCCTCAGATATGTTCAAAACATCTTTCTTGATCAAGTGAGTACAAGTCCTTATTTTCACCTTCATTTTCCTTTTCTGCATTAACTTCCTTATCACTGTCTTCCATGAAATTTTCTACCTTTTCACCTTTATTACATCCTCTAGCATCTTGACCAAACCCCCCACACACATTTTTTCTTATCACAAATACCCGCAAAATGACCCTCCTTCCCACAAAAAACATGTTTTTATTGGCCCACAAAATGACCCTCCTTCCCACAAAAAACATGTTTTATTGGTCCCAATATCAAAATATTGTTCTATTTCCATACACATTTATTATACTTGGAATATGAACAACCTTATAATTTTCTATTTTCAAAACAACATTGCAATCCAAGCCATAATCCATAAACTTCTATTATCAAAAATTTTCACAACACTTTTCACTTCAGAACAGAATTTTTTTAACAAATAGTCCTTTCCAGTTTTTTTATCAGTCTCTGTTCAAAATTGTTTATTTAATTTCTTTTGATTTGCTCAAAAAATGCTTGCATCACATATTTGTTATATGGATGCATATGTTTTTCCCTCAAATCCTCCCAAAAAAGTTTCTAAATTCATAGCAGTCTCAAAAAGTAAGTCACAGTATGCCTTGTTTTTAATCAATATAAGCTCTTACCTTTCAGCTTTTGTACCTAAAGGTACAGTAACTGTGTCCCAGATCTCATGCCTGTCCAGTGGCTTCTCTTCTTGACCTTGTATCTGTACTATGAACTTCTGTTTCTCCACAGTCTCTTTCTTCTTCTCTTCCTTTTCTTTCTCCTTCAGATTCTTTCTTACAGCACCTATAAAAAAATCTTCTCTAAACCACTTTCTTCTCCTTCCATGATCCAATCCATCATCTCTCCGTATGATAATTTATTTCCACACTCTGGTTCCTTTTCATTAATCAACTGCAGCAATAAATCATCCCACAACCAATCCAGCAGCCAGAACACACACTGCAGCAGCATCCATCACCTTTCGAGTGCACTTCCTTCAGGCCACCAACCGATGCCTCTCTGTGCTTCCCCATCTGCAAAAAGAAAAGACAACTGTAAGTCCTGTGCACACAAAAAACAAAACTTCTTAATGACAACATTAGGCACTGCCAAGGGCCTTCCTTGTTCATCTATTGCACAGCCACTACCCTGCCCCATATCCCCTATCTACAAGAACCTGGCACCACCATATCCCTCAGCAAAATCCTTTCACCACCAGCAAAGGAACATAATGCAGCAAACTGTTTTATAACTCAAGTAGCAGTAGTGGTGAACATCAAAATACCTGGGATCCTGGTGATTTCCATCCAAAACTCCAATACCGCAGTGTATGGACCAAGCTAACTTAATTTGCAAAACAGTCCTGGGAGCATTTCTGTAAACAAGCACAATAAAGACAACCCTGCATAATCACTTACACAAATTGACATTTTTTAAACAAAACTACATATTCATCTGTTAGAAAGTATAACCTTGGCAGTTTCTCTCATGTGCTGCTTTACTCTGCAAGCAGCTCTAACAGCAACATGTACCCAGCAATGAAATTAAGATGCTTAAAACACAGAGTAAAACCCCTTGATAATCTACCCCTACCTCTTAAGTGTTCCTCATGTCAAGGAACTGCCCTCATTTGGGGCCATAAAAGTTCATGTTCCTCAACATTCCATATTGGAAAGCCTGTCACACATTCTGTGTCAACAGTGTAACAGAAATCATTGGTAAATAGAACTGAATCATATTATTACATGAAAAAGCCTATTCTATAAATAAAATTATCACCTTTAAATATCCTATGTGCTTCTTAGTTATTTTTTTTTTTTGGAGCCATTAGTAAGTGTTCCATTTTCTACCCTTTTGCTCCACATTATAGTTGGCAACATTTTTCATCTTGGAAATGAAAGGAGAAACAATCAGGATAAATAAAATTTAAACCATTCCATACTTCTGCCAATACAGCAGATGTTGGAGCCAACATCCCCCCCCCCCATAACCTTACCAAACTTTCAACAGGTGTCAGATGAGAAATGTTCACCTAGTACAGGAATGGAACTGCCACCATCCACTCATTCTTACCAGGGACAGACAGCAAACTTTAGTTACTGCAGGCAGCATTAAAAGTGCATGCGAGTCATACCTCTGGACAAAGCTATAAATAAAAGTGGAGCAAACATCCAAAACTAGGGATTTTTTTATAATTAAAAATTGCTCTTATAAACTTATACTGGTCTTACAAGCATATATAACCGGTCCGGTATTGCATTAGCATGAATTTCCTGAAGGGGAGGAATTCTGAACTCAACTGTCTGTACTTATTTCTAACTGTAAGCTTTAATGACTTGCCAGTAAGTTGCCAAATAACCACCATTTATAAAAAACAGACCAAATTATGAGGAAAAGATCTGGACATTCTGTGCATACCTCTCCTCCTACAAAAATCTGTACTTGAGAGGTATGATGCTAGTGGAAAAAGCCTGCCTAGCAAAGGTACGGTGCTTGTACATTCCACCCGCCACCCACCAACCCTTAGTGCAGATGATCTCAACCTCTTAAAACAAGAAATCTAGACAAATGCCCAAAACTAGGGACACTTTTTAAGTGTTGCTCTTACAAACTTAGAAAGCTGATAGGATAACAGGTTTTGCAATACCATGAATTTTCTGAAGGGTATTAAGCCTGAAACTCAAATGTCTGTCATTATTTTCTGACTTCAACCCACAAAGATTTGGCAATGATTTGCCAGACAACCACAATTTTATGAGAAACTGACCAAAAACATAAGGCCAAAATCTGGACATTCTGCAAAAATCTGTAAAGTAGAGAGATATGTCAAACCTCTTACAGCCCAAATTCTAGACAGATCATAAACAACTGAGGGACAAAGGTCCAGCAAAGAACAACCCTTAAATGCTGCTCTTACAAACTCATAAAGTTGCTAAAATAACCAGTCCTGTGAAGAGAAAGAAGTCCAAATCTCAAAAAATGCTCACTGTCTTCCGGACTCAACCCCCCCCCCCCCCCCCACCGTACATAGCCATGCATTGCCAAGCTCAAACCAATATCCAGCACCTGTTATAAATATCTACCAATCTTTTTTCTTTCCTTCCCTACTCCCTTTCCCATCTTGCATCTGTGAAGAGAAAGGGGAATGGTGCCCCTGTGCACAGAATCAGAAAAGTGTGCCAACCCCACCTCCCCACATGACCATCAGTGTCTTACTGAAACATGTGCAAGATGCTAGCTTTCACTGCCCACTGCCAGAGACTCCAGGAAAGCCCATGAAGCAACAGTTTACCAAATCTCCGCAAACCCAACTCCAAGCATGAACCCATATCAGCAATACCTTTTGTCTTTAATCCAACAGATCATGGTTACCTGCAAAGCAACATCACTCTCCCCCAAGCCATCTGCCAATTGCTGCATCAGAGGCAAGCCAAGCAGTTTCCTTCCATAATTCCAAAAGATGAGCAGAATCTGTACAGCTGACATATATGACCACTACACAGCTGAAGTACATACTTTAATAACTGAGTGCAAGTCTGCCTATGCCTCTCAAACTCTTAGCAAAGAAGAAAAAGTATCTGTATAAACTGAATGGAGGGAACAAAGACCCAAAATAGGGACCGATTTTACCTACTGCTCGTACAACCCAGAAAGCTGCTGGCCTAACAGGGCTTGTCTTAGCACATATTTCTCCGAATGATATGAAGTCAGAAACATGACTGCAAAACATTCAGTGACTTCTATCCTCAGACTGTCCCAGTTATTTGCCATAACACAGATTTTATGAGGGACCCCTCAAAAATATGATGCAACAATCTGGACACTGTGATATTCGGTGAAGCCGAGAGGCATGCGTCTGCCTAGCAACAGCCTGCCCCGCTCCCTCCCTGTAATGGTTAAGGAAGTGGAAACAGCTCTCCCAACATGAAGAAACCCAAAGCACTAAAACTTTACCACTACTATCAACAAACTTAAAACACAAGCCTTTAAAACACCTCAGCCACCCATCCTAAACTCACCACCAAAACACTTCTATGATTACAGTGGAGATGAGAGCTGCCATGCATTTTTAACTGTTACTCCAAGCAAACCATGCCAGAGACTTTAGGGAAGCCTGAAAAACAATACCATATGAATTCTTTCTTAAAACTAACCAACTCAGATACAAACTATGGTGAAGTTAACAGCGGTTACCCACAAAGTCACTAATAACCCCCCCATCTCACACACTACTTCATTTGGGAACTACTGCATACCACTGCATTACCAATGAAAAAAAAAAAAACTCCAGCTGTACTCCGTATCATATCACCTACTCCGAGGTGATCTCTGCCTAACATATAAAGCTATGTCAAACACAGAGCTGTTGGACATGCTACACCTAAAGAAATCCCAATCCCTCCAAGCTACACACTCTAGGGACCTAAACCTTGTCACCACAATAAACAGGACATGCTGGAGGGATATTATTCCTGTCCCAGAGACTTCCCATCCTCTGGAACAAGCTACCCATCTATGTCAAGCAAAGTTCCTCATTAGCACTCTTCAAGAAAAATCCTTATGAGTGGATGGGAAATAGGAAATACACCCTGGGGATCACTTCTGTGGCTCTGCTCAACAGGGGCACAGAAAAATAACGTTCTTGTGTGGCAGAAGCCAGGGAACCTTGTTGGCTAGGTTTACTTAGGCCCTTGGGCCGATAGCCTAGTACCTACCTATGAACCTGTAAAGGTTCACTCTGTACACATGGCCCCACTTACAGATGACACTTGAATTTCTATAAAGATTACATAACAATAAAAACTCAGCTATCAAAGTGATCCTTGATTATACAATATTTACATAAACAAAGATTATGCATTACTGAAAACAAATAGTGAAAATGTCTTAAAAGCCAGAACCTAGAATTTTAAATATGACTCCAGATATGTGCTTTTCTAACAGGAAAGAGAAAAAAAAAACTCAACCAATTCCTGCCTAAAAGTAGTCCAAGGCCTACCTGCCACACAGCACCTACAGGTTGTCATGGATATAATACTTGCAGTAGCAAGTTCATGGCAAAATGTGATTCCTTACCCAATTGGACTGTCAAAAAACCCTTAAGCCCCTCCCTACACTTAGCTCATTTCCTCCCAATCCTCCTACTTTCCCATTTAACCCTTTCCTCCCACCCTAACTAGCTCACTTCCCCTGCCTTCTTAATTCCTCTTACTACTTCTACCTAGCCTCCCACCTGAAGGTGTCCCTGGACAAATTGGTTTGTTACCAAATCTCATTTATTTAATCAATCAACAAGTTACCCCACAAAAGCAGTGGCTTACTCTAATTTCTTAATTCCAGCCAAACATAAATAGTCCAAACTACTACTACAAAAAATAATGTCAAAGGTGTATAATTATAAAAATAGTATACTGGATGTTCAATGTATATGATACTAATGGTACAACAACTAAATAAAATTAAGTCAAATAATGAGAATATGTAATAACTTTCATAACTTAGCTGCCTGGATGTTTAAAACACTAGAAGTAGAAATAGTACCATTTATACCATGGTGTTGACCCAGCATCCAGTTTTAGCTCCCAAAGTAGCCCCGTATATTCTTTTCTGATCTGCCAGGATCTACCCCATGAATAAGTAACGCCTGATCAAGAACAAAAATCTAAAGTTGCTTAATTTTCAAACCTTTGTATGCCAATATAGGGCACTGGATTTATTGTGGTGGTTGATGCCATACACATGTTTATAAAAACACTTTTTTAGAAAGTGTTCAATTTTCTCTACATATAAACCTGGACAATAAGCTAAATAAACCACCCCACTACTATCACAATTAAACTGTCCCATCAAATTTACATTCAGTTCTCTAACAACTCAATATATTTTCTCTGAGGAGCCTATTCCAGAGAAGGGGTAGTGTCTAACAGTATAACATCAACATCCCAGTTAGCAGACCATTCCAGTATCTGCATTCTTCTTACAGTGTTAATAATACCGTTTATATTTACTGAAAATATTCTAAAACTGTTGCTCTTCATTCTTTTTAACTTTAGGGGAATATTTATTTCAATTTTCTTATTTATACTCTTTCGCCAATTGAATATTTTTCCTAGGTTTATGTAAAAATGATCCTTCATCCTCAGAATCAAATTTTTCACTGGCTAGAACTTCAACAGAAATTATTAGTAATAGCACCTACTCCTGACCTTTCTTCCTGCATGCAGTCTCTCTCCTGCATTCAGACACACACCTTGTTGGTGTATGTCATTTCCACACTGGTTAAATTGTACCTTGTCACAATTATTAATTAAATGAGAAAAGTTTCACACAAAAGAAACATAACTTAGACTGACTAACATATCTTAGTGTACCTCTATGACCAGCCACAATAACGCCTGGCAAGTGTTTCACCATGTTGTTTTCACATTTTAAAACAGCTTCCATCATCCACCCTCCATTCCATAAATTTCTCTCATCTCTACCTTTCAGAATGTTCGGAACAGTTTGCCACAAACCCTGCATATATTTTTAACATTGTTTTCTTACAGTTCATCAGATCTAAACTGCAAAATATCTCCAATGAGATACACATATAGGAATGTCAGCATCAGTTTCAAATGATAAGTCACACAAATGTTTTTATCCTAATAGATACAAAAAACTGAATTTCTTGAGCTTTAAAACTAGATCACTTATCAAATTGTTACAAATATATTTGTCATTTTTGTGCTTATTCTCACAATTATTTTCTTCTTTTTTAAAGCCAGTTTTGTGTAGTTTGTTGCTGCACTCCTGTTTTGCGTGTCCTCGTACTGGCCTATGAATTAAATAAGAATGGTATTTTGCAACTGCTTGTAGGAGAAGAAGTAAAACTGGTAACAGTCATATTTCTACATGAAAAACTAAAACTAAAGATTTCTGGACAAAGTAATAAACATTATTACCTTATATTTTATACATTAAAAGACACCTGTATGTTAAAGGAGAATCTAAAACACAAATAGGATCTTATTTCTAACTGCTGAGAAATATATTATCTCTCTGTACAGTAAATGCATTTAGAAATCTGAGAAAGGCAGTTTAGAGAGAATCTACGAAGCAAAAACATGCAGAAAGTTATGGCTAATTAAATGAAATCAGAAATGCCTTATATGAACTGAACCATTAGAGTTTAAGATAACATGAAAATATGAGAATAAAGACAAGTCAGAGGATCCAGTGTCACACACATTTATGTGCATCACACAGCATTGATCTTGTAATCAATAATGAAGACCTCAATCTTGATTTCGTGGAAATAGCATCACGCTGCAGTTATAGATTCTTCATGCTATACTGTTGTGTGCTGTTACAAAACATATCTGAATCAATTTTTAGCTGAGAATGGTAAATGCAATAATACAAATCTTGCTGAACAGCTGAACGAAAATCTATATCTTAAAAGTAGGTACAATTTTACAGCTTGAGGGGGACCTCGGCAAGACCCAAAGTATTGACTGAATTCTATCCTCTAGAGGGTGAGTAATAAGAAAAAAAAAACTGCCATTTTGACATAACAATTTCATAAAGTCAAAGTGTGCTCACTTCCGGCTGATGCTTCTTTTGAATAATGAAGTGCTCCTCATTATTAACTTACAATGCAGTTTGCAAGCAAATGAACCTTAGAGCTGTGAAATCTGGCAGTCAAAGCTGCTACAAATTATGCATCATCGAGCAGAAGGCTGAATAAGAATTAGGACAACTATTTTAGACTATGCATAGTTCAATCGAAGTAATTTAGATCAGTGTTCCATAACAGAATCCTCATTTAATCATCTAGTGTCTTTCTAAATGATGTCCTTTTCTACATATGCTTGTCTAAGGTGAGTACATGACTTCAGTCATGTCATTTCACATTCTTGCATATGCAGGAAAATTATAAATGTTGGCAAAATAGTATTTACATTTATGTTATTTAGTGTATATCTTATGACTGTACATTTCATCAGGGCTGCATTGTACCTTGTTGCTGTTAAAGAAGTATAGGTTATTCTTAACAGACACTTGCAGCAGTATATATTTAAACTTTTAGACAACCTAGATAATTCCCATAAGTAAATTAAGTATGTCATAGGAAATATAGCTGTATATGTTGCTTTGGTACAGATCATGTACATAAATACATGAAGCTTCCTATATCTACAGTGATGACAGGATATCAGTCCATTAAACAACTGCAGTATATGCCACTCTGCTTCAGCAGTTGTGCTAAACTATAGAACTAACAAGGCAGCTATAACTAACCATTTGTTTTATCATGGTAACCATGATACTACAAGCTCATAATTCATTCTGATTTTTTTAAATCAGAATATGCATTCAAATTGTCTTCCTGTTCAGAAAGTTGGTGTTTAAAATGTTGACTTCTGAATGGACTAAGAGAGGGTAATAATAAGTCAATGACTGGAATCCATATTACCTTAAAACACAAAGTAAAAATAGCGTATTTGCAAGGAAAAAAGCTTCTCAAACCCCCACACACCCTTAGTTAATTATTCTGACTATAATGGGGCATGCCCCTATCACAAATCTTTATATTATTACAGGTGATATTTCAACATAAAACTTTATGAAGATGACCAGGCATAAGTTGTCATTATAATCATCACCTACTGGAACAGAATCATTCAAATTCCTACTTTTTAGGCTAGTATTAAGTATCAGTTTTAACATTGCAAGATGCCTTATTTCCAGACAATACATCCTAATATAC
The DNA here is from genome assembly GCF_019279795.1 of Protopterus annectens. NCBI lineage: Eukaryota > Metazoa > Chordata > Ceratodontiformes > Protopteridae > Protopterus > Protopterus annectens. Next base: position 587,152,411 of record NC_056748.1, on the reverse strand, counting down.
TTAAATCACTCCAGACACAAGCTCAGATCCTTAGAACAAGTCAAAAGTTTTTATTGCAATTAATAAGTAAACTTTTTTCCTAATGGTTCACATTAATGATCTGAATTAGAAAAGTGATGCTTTTGTGGAATAAAATAATTGCCACACAAGCCAATTTTTTTAGTTTAAAGTGTTGAAAACTATAGAAACATAGAAAGCTAGAAGTAACATTAATGTAAAGACACTATATATTTATTTATTTTTGATTCCTTTCTGTCTTGATCTGCCAGTATATCAATTAAACACTCTCACGTTTATTTCTCAGTAGGGACCATCCATAGTGTACTGCCCTTATGCACATAAGTTCAGCAGTGGTGGGACTTCATTGTTATAACCCACATATATTCCTGTATGAGCGGGTCAACTGTGGTCAGTCAGGGACAGAAACAGTCTTTTGCACAACTGTCGCCATAATGATGGGTATGCATTCCTTCACTGGGCTCCTGTTTCCTTAGTTTTCATAAAAGCAGATGCACTTCTGAGGTTCCACAGGTAGTGGTGCTAAAGTAGGCAAAGCTAACACCCTACCCTAAGGATGTGTGAGCCATTGGTGACCTTCAATTCTGCATCTCCTAAACTGACTACTTCAACCTTCAGGTGACTGTACAATAACAGGCTGGTTTGATGAATATAAGGATTTATCCTTCTGCCACAACAGAGTTAGCTATTTTAATAAAATATAGAAGCAAGTGGATGAAAACTCTGAAGCGAATGCATCTGTCTTTGTCTATAGAACAGTATTATCAAACTAAACAACAAAATTGCATTTGATGAATTAAGATAAAATAGTCATATTCTTTTATTTCATCTCTTTCAGAAGTCTGAATTTATTTCACATGCCATATTGCTTTAACTGCTGTATTGTAAGTTAACCCCTGACCCTTTTATTTTGTACCACAGGCATATATCTGCATATTATCAAGTTCGGCCAATGGCTGATTTTCACTTTGATTGTTTTGCAAGAGTATATTGCATTGATTACACTGATGAAAAATGCATTTACTGACAAATGTTACTAAGTCTCCACTTGCATGAAGAAGCCATACAAACACTTTACTAAAGCAAAGCCTCTCCATAAAATCAATTTTTATCTCCAAGGAAATGAAAGTGTTGGAACTGTAAAGCACTAATAAATGATTTGTTTCACTTTTATGGCAACAGAGTATAATATAGTATACTTAGAAAGTTTTACTTTGGGAAAGTATTTTGCAACACGTACCAGCTAGTGTATTGGAACGTGACAATTCTTTAATAATCAACAGATTACATTTTTATATATTTAACTATGTTAATGGATGACTTGTATCATCATCAACAACATATGAATGTATTACATATGTTTTAAGCTCTGTATAAAGGAATAGTGAATGAGATGCAAGTCAGTTATCGTATAGACTTCCATATGTTGCTGCTGTGCTTTATTACTCCTATTCGTACAGTGCGTCCATTTACTGCGACGTTAACATTTAAGTAGGGTTTCACCATAGTTAGTACCTACAATTAATATTGCAAATGATTTGCTTGCTTTTCATATGTATTCTACAGAAGTACACTGGGAAAGCAAATTATATATATTACAATTGCAACAGAACAAAATGAGTGATCCAGTAGTAGGTACTGTGATATCCAATAAACTATTAAGTATGTCCTTTATCAGCATAATTTGAAAAAGCAATGCCAAATAACTGATGGGAAGCATGAAGACAGAGTATGTTATCTAGCTGAAAATACCCTGTTAGAATTCTAAAAGAGGTATCTAGGTTCTGCTGGGAGATAGTAGTTAGTCTGCTGGATTTTTTCAGCATAAGTGAGATGCATTAACCTAGACTTGATAATAAGTTTCTGGAGTTCAGGGGGCACAAGAGGAATGTTTGGAAAGTGTCGGGTGAAGCCTCAATTAAAAAGAAAAACTTAATGTAAAAGTTTTACAAATACTCCTTAAGCTGTGTTTTTATTCTGTCATTGCAAGAAACTTTTCTTCAATCAAACAGTTGAGATTCAAGTGAAAAAAAAAGTAATTGGTTGAGATATAGATGTGTACTTGTGTTTGGTTGAAGTTACCTGATCTAGTATAGGCCCATTGCTTTCACAGTAATCACTAATAAAGATAGTGGTTAGTAAATGAAATGCTGTGCATGCTATATTTTTGTCACTGCTATTGAAAGTTAGTGGGAGGGAGTTAATGAATTTGATACTGGTCTTGTAGCTGCCTCACAGTCTTGTTGCATTTAGGATAGATAATGGGTGTATTTCACACTGTGCATTCCATATTATGGTATGATATGCAGTGCAATGTAAAAGCTCTTAATGATCTTATCACATAGCTACTTCTAAATGGGGATGCACACCTATAGCAGTATCTAGTAAAAGCCCTCTGCAGAAATACACCAGTAAGCCATCTGTCTTATTTCATATACCAATGCCCTAAAGTAAGTTTGTCATCTGAGGCTGAAACAGATTGTCCGGGATTCATAGATGAGCACTTCCAGTGAGAAATGGCATGAGGAAGGAAGTGACAAGGGCCAGAGATAAGCTCACATGTATTATGGTGTGCATAGCGCCAAGATACTGAGATAAGGAAAGCATTGTGAAGCAGAGATGCCACATTATGAGGACATGCAGGACTAAGCAGGAAGGGTAGAGAAGTAGTTCTACATATGGAAACGTGATCAGTGCAGCAGGCATTACCACCAGGGCCAGCTAGTGTGTCATAGTACCTGTGCATTCATGTGTGTGCAGTGCAATGCTGCTTAACCACCACTTCATATAATCTATAAATGGTCAGCAATGTGCCAGCCCACTGTGTCTTTAAAATGCTAAAGAAAAGGGAACTAGGAAAGTAGAATAAGGGAATATAGCAAACAGACAAACATATGCAGTGGTGACCATAAGCAGTGACATATAGGGCAATATATCTTGTGGATTAGCAGCGCCATTTTCAAAATATAACGGAGTAGAGTTTTGGGGTCCGGAGAGAGGAGCAATTATGGAAGGGGAAAATGGAGAAAGAAAGGCAGCAGGGGTAGACAAATATAAAACACTAACACTGAAAGTCTGGTGTGGTATTCACACAAAAGGTGTGGACTGCAATACTTGAATATTGACATAAGTTTGGCAGCTTGTGAATGGAGATAGTTAGACAATGAACAAGGTATAGGGAGTGATGCAATAAGGATTTTATTTATTCATTTTATATGCTTTTATTTTTGCCTTTTTTTTTAACAGGATCTGTCCGATTATACTTTGTAAAAAAGAGGTCTGTGGAGAAAAACTCCAACATATTACCAACATTTCTTTAAACAGACATTCAACTACTATACATGAACAGAGATTATGTAATGTACACTAACAGTTGTACATCCATTTGTTAATTAAATTGTATTTGTATGAATTAAAGTAACTACTGAAGTACAACAGATACTTACGCATTTAGCAGATGTTGAACATTGAGAATTTGAATAAGTATATACATAGGTTTGTCATATAGACAACAGAGCTTGTGATTACTGATTAGAAATTCAAAGAAATAGAGGTGAGGGAAGGAAATCAGCAGGGCAGGAATTGTTAATATTGTAGCTAGTAGTATTAAGCAGGTTCAGAGAGAATTATATGTAGCTGTCCTATATGGTTTATATTAGAAGTATAGAGGTGGGCAGTGTCACAAAAATATGTACATGGCTGGGAGATGCTACTAAATCTATTTAGGTAATGGTTAAGACTGGTTGTGGGCATAGGATTCTGTGTGAAATGAAATAGCTTGATGATACTGTAAGCTGAAGATTACAGCAGCATGTATCCTAGAGATATAAAGGAGCAAATCCACAGATTTGATAGGTGAAGTTTTAGTTGTGTTCAAACAAGTTTCCATTCTGAATATATTTCAGTGGTAGAGGATGTGGTTTTATAGTTTAGCTATACCATTTAAATATAGAATCAATGCAGAAATAGATGACTTTTTATAGTGACTACTGCTTTTTTTCTAGAGTGTAAAATTCATTTGAGAGAGTAGTGTTGTGTTAAGCTGTTAAGGGCTATGCAGATTTCTGGCTTATAGAGCAGTCTGTGTATTTTAGTTACCTGAGAAAGAGCTAGGTGATGTATTTCTAACCGGTTTCATTCTCCCAGTGCAAGGCAGTAGTGTGTCTGTTATAGTTTACTGCAAAATTGGCAACTTTATTACAACATTGATTAGGTTTGGACAGTTATGAGACTTGAATGTTAATGAAGATTGGGGCAGCATAGAGGAGAGATGGCAGTAAAAAAAAGTATATAAAGTAAAACAAAGCAAATAACTGACTTCAGCAATTGGCTTAGCTTCTGGTGTCTTTCCAAGGGGATCCTGTAGCTGTCTGGCTGGGATGACATGGTTGACAGGCCTTGATGCTTTGCCAGAGATGGCCTCCACCTGTCACCCCTGGGGTTCTGGATCTTGGCCAAGGCTCTTGCTTCCCTCATTGTGCCTTTTTTAGGTTATGTCCCAAAGACAAATCTTCCAACATAAAAGATCTGTTAAAAAGCAAATTGAAGATCATGCTGCTTAACTCATTCACTCCAATGGAGCTCAAGAAGTTTGCACTTTAACTTCCAATGGGCAGAGCCTAAGCCTTTTGATAGAATCAAGCTATGTCCTCACATTTCAAGCACATGTTCATATCCCTGGAACCATAGGGATTATGAAAGAAGTATAAATGGCAAATTCTTCAGCACAAACTAATTTTATAGTGGCATTATTTTTTAGGCTCTAGGTCTTAAACTGAATTTTATAAGTCACAGTAAACATAGTGACAATTACGTTTGTAATATTTTGTAAATAACTTACAATATCTCAGCACCATTCAAGTTGCAAACATACTGTCAACAGCATTTTATCTGTCTAGCTGAGAGCTTTCATATGATGCTAAGGAATTCTGTCTGTGTTACTTGGTTGTTGATATATTTGGAAAACAATGTGAAAATTATATCTATATAAATTAATATCATAAAAACAACAGTTAATATCTATTTAGCTACACTAGACAGACGTCAAATATTAATGCAGTTGACTTTGCCATTATGTAAGCTTTAAAATGAAATCTCTTAAAACCTTGCACATAATGTGGCTTTGGAATTATTGCTGCAAATATGAACAAGAAATATTTCATGGCTAGAGGTGTCAGTAGGAGTTAACTGCAGATGCACCTGGTGGCGTCACTTGGATGTAATGAATTAATGCTAAGAGCCTTAACCTGAAAATGCACTCACTGGAGGCTCTCCTCACACTGGAAGATGCAATGTCTATGCAGTCATGGAAACTTGGTTCAGGGCTGCAGAGAGCACCCCTGCCTTACCATGTTATACCTCATTCCACACTTTCTGATCCCAAAACAAGGTTGGAAAGACAAAGGGTGGTGGAGTCTCTATCTTCATTAAGGACAGTCACACCTCCAGACTGGTTTACCAGCATGACACACTGGAATTACTCCAGGTGCAACTGACAGTTGGCAAGACACCCATCCAAGTTATAGCCAGCTATAGACCCCCCTCCATGACTCAGGACACCCACTCTTCCTAACTGGACCTACTTGACTCCATCAAGGTAACCCCCTAACGCCCTGATCTTTGGTGACTTCAACTACCCCACCATAGACTGGATGAACTATTCCTGCACTAATGCACTCACCCAACAATTCCTTGACTTCATCAATTCTAATGCACTAGACCAGTTAGTCTCATCCCCAAAAGGGGAGATAACATTCTGGACTTGGTTCTCACCAACATGGGTGACTGCTGCACCACTCCCATAATATGTTCTTCCCTCGTGAGATCAGATCATCGATTTGTCTCATACAAAGTTTCTGTCCCACCCAACCATAACCAGGTTAAAAAAATTCTCAAAAGCTGACTACAACCTCCTAAGTGAGGGTATCTGTAGCTTCATAAAACCATCCCTCTCAGATGATGCAGACAACTATGCTGAACAGTACGCTAGTGCAGTATACAAGCACCTGCACAACTGCATGGACTCAGCCATAACCAGCAGAAATAAAACCTGCTCCTCAAGGAAACACAATCCTATCTGGTGGACATGCTCTATCAACAAGCTTTACAACAAAAGGAAAAAACTGTTGTCAAAGGGTAGAAAGGAACAAATTCCAAATTGGAAAAATTCCCTCCTTTGCCTCAACAAGCAAATTAGATCACCTGTGAAAACCTCCAAAGCCAAGTATGAGTTGAAACTAGCCTCCAAAACAAAGGGAAACAGCAAGTCCTTCTTCTGTTACATTAGGAACTTCTATGGCAAAGCCCAGGTTTGTTCCAAATTAGTACTTAATAGTATCACTTATACTGATCCTGTTGACATAGCCAACCTACTAGATGAACTTCACCCTCCAATCACCCTGCCAAAGGCTCAGTCAACATCCCTGATACATGTCCCATACCTCACATCTCCATAGATCAAATGTTTAAGGCCCTATCCAAGGCAAATAACACAGCTTCCATGGGACCTGATAGTATCCCAGGCTGTATTCTGCACAAACTCCAGCAAGAACTAGCTTCGCCATTGAGCACCCTATTCAACCACAACCTAATTACAGGCTTCATTCCAGCTGAGTGGAGAACTGCCATTGTCATCCCCTTGCACAAAGGTGGTGCCACTACTTACCCGGGAAACTATCACCCCATTAGCTTAACAAGTCTGATCTGTAAAGCCATGGAACATATCATTATTATGGTTCTCATAAACAAGGACATAGGCAGTGTCCAAGCGCTTGACCCCACCCAATTTGGATTCATCATGGGCAGGTCTTGCCTATTGCATCTGGTTGACTTCTTTGAGACTGTCACCAAGGCCCTGGATGAGGGAAAGTCAGTAAATACAGCTTACCTTGACTTGGCTGAGGCGTTTGACACAATCCCCCACTCAGACATCATCGAAAAGCTAACACAACTTGGGATTAATCCCTATCTCATTAGGTGGGTGGTTAACTGGATCACCAATAAGACCCACAAGGTCAAAATAGGCACCACCACCTCCGACAGCAGACCTGTCACTAGTGGTGTTCCCCAAGTATCTGTCCTGGGACCCCTACTGTTTGGCATCTACTTCTCAGAGGTCCAGGCAAAGGGCCTGTGGCTGACCAAGTTTGTGGATGACTGTAAGTTGGGTGCTGTCATTGACTCTCCAAATGATGTTAACATACTGCAAGAGGGGCTCACAGTTACAGATAACTCGTGCCAAAGTCATGGCCTTAAGTTAAATGCATAAAAATATATTATCATACCATTCGACAAAAACATGGCCTCTGTTTACCACATCAATAGCAACCCCCTAAGCACACAACCTGTGGAGAGAGACCTGGGTGCTCAAGTTGACAGCAATCTCACATTTGACCATCATGCAGCAGCAGTGGTCAGAAATCCTTTTACTTGGTTCATCTCATAAGTAAAGGGATCGCATCCAGAAAAAAGGAGGTTATTACCTCTCTGTACTCCTCCATCATTCCGCCTACAAGTGAGTATAATGCCCTGTTTGATATGTACCTCTCCAAATACCTGCACCAACTGGAAAGGCCAAAGAAATACCTCACAAAGAGAATCCATAGCCTCCATCACCTGCTCTATGCGGATAGGCTCACATCACTATCACTCTGCTTGGTATTGTACAGATTCTCAGAAGTGATCTGTGTCTCACCTACAAGGCAATATCAGACCCTGTCCTATTAGATATGCTCCATATCCATAAGTCTAACTCCTCACCCATTACCCATTAGATAGGTCTAGATCTAATATGCAATATCAACAAAACCTGCTGGAGAGACTGGTTTGTCTATCAGAGGCTGCCCCATCTCTGGAATAGACTTCCCCATACATGTCAAACAGAGTACCTCACTGACCCTCTTCAAGTGCAACCTTGATGAGTGGATGGGAAACCACAAATTTGTCCCACAGGTTCCACCTTTGTCCCCTATTGACAGGCGTGACAGGTGCTGACTGAGGTTTCTTTTTTGGGAATAAACTTAGCTATGAGGTAGGTTTTTACTCTAGGTTTAATTTCTCCAAGTCTTTTGGGGTTCTAATACCATGACAGGAATGGAGCCCATTCCTAAGTCAATGATTAAAGGTCATGAAATTAATATTGTTTCAGTCTTTGATGTTAGCCAACAAGTGCTCTTCGCAGCACCCTAACTGACTCTTCCTGCAATCCATATGAAGTTACATGTATCTCTAGCATATTTAAATAAGACTGTATATTATTTTTTATGATTCCCATTGCTCCTACTACTATTGGAGCTGTCTGGGTATCCTTCTTCCATATTGCCATCATTTCTTCCTGCAAGTCCTGGTATTTTATGACTTTGTGTACCTCTGCACATAAAAACACTGTAATCACTAGGTGTAGCAATTTCATTGATCAGTGCTGCTTTTGTCTCATTTGGTAATGGGTAATCAAATGTGATATAAACTTTCTGTATAATGCTTCATGTTTCATGTTTCCAATTCTTCTCAGCTAATCCCCAATGCAACAGTCTTGTCACATTATTATGCCTTTCAGTATACAAGTCTTCTGTCATTAGTTTATCACACTAAGCAACAACAGGTGTGACTATTTCAAGTGTTGTTTTACAGAACCTGCATTTATCTGTTTATCCCACATGTTCAACGGACTTTGTAAACCAACATGTACATAGTCCGCTATCCTGAGCCTCTAATTTTGACGTTTCATCTTTTGGTTTAAATTCACCTCTTCTTAACCATTCCTGTGGCAGATCTGATCAACATGAGATTGCTCCAGGAGTTTTCTGTACTCCCAACTATATTTATACGTTTTCCACATTTCTTACCTTCTCATCTGATCCTTCACCTTATATTTTCTTTTGTTTTTTGGCACATTTAGTTGTTGCCCAATCTTTGTCTACTTCTGGTTTGGTTTCCATTCCCACCTGACACCAATATGCTTCTACTAAACTACACAGGAAAGTCATCATAGATTTGTTCTCCTCATATTTCAAAACTTTCACGTTGTTTGGATCTGGTGAAATCAGCAAATATGTATGTAGACCTATGATCGTGGATCTATATGTGTAATCACTTTCAAGGAGGCCAATACCGCCTTAAGAATGTGGAATATGTGATCTTGATATACACTGATTTTTATATATCTTTCTTCTTCTTCTTCTTCTTTCGGCTTTTCCCAGTTAGGGGTTGCCACAGCGGATCACCTGTCCGCTCATGATTGGCAGTGGAATTTTACGGTGTCGAGTTGCCAGCCCGGTGCCCAACCTTCCACTGAAGGTACACACATGCACACACTCATGCCTAGGGCCAATTTAGAGTGTCCAAGCCACCTACAGCATGTCTTAGGGATGTGGGAGAAAACCGGAGCACCCGGAGGAAACCCACGCAACCACAGGGAGGACATGCAGACTCCGCACAGAAGGCATCCCAGCTGAGGATCGAACCAGAGAACCTCTTGCTGTGAGGCAACAATGCTGTGAATCATTTTTCTTGGTTTCAGTCAATCCTCCCAAAACTGTAAATTAGAACAGGGAGAGCTAAGTAGTTTATAGCTTAGAGTTTATTGCTAGATATCAGGGCTGTTTGCGGTATTAATTTTAGTCTTCTAAAATATTACTGAGTATTGTTCACGTTTTATTGTTTATCCTTCATCAATTCCCAAATATTTATACATTCACTCCATCATCATATTCCTATCCCAGACTGATATTTCCTTGGTGCTGCAGCTTTCCTGCTTTACATGTTGCTTTTACACATTTATCAAGACCAAATGGCACTCTTTTATCATATGTGAAAGTTTTGATCACTTCCAGTTGTACTTTTAGCTCCTCATCTGATGAACTATATTGTTTTAAATCATCCACAAAAAGAATATGAGAAGTCTTTATACTTTGTTGTTGTCTGGGTTCCAAATTGTAACCATGACTTAATCTATTATGTAGACAAATTAATGGGTTAAGGGCAAGACAAAAGAGCAACCATGACAAAGTGCCACCTTTGAATTTTTACCCCTGAGATATTAATTTGTCCTTTATCATGGTTTAACTGCAAAGTGGTTTGCCACTCTTTCATGGTCACTGTAATGTAATTGATCAGTGTAGGGTATATGTTATACATCTGTAAGCAGTCCTTTATCCATGAACGTGGGATGCTGTCAATTTTTTTTTGTAATCTATCCACTCCATACTTAAAATTCTTCTCCTTTTTGCAATTTTCCATTATGACTTTATTTACAACAAACTATCCCTTGCCCCATATGACTTTCTTTTGTTAAGCTTTTGTTCTCTTGCCATGAATTTTCTAATAAATGACTATAAGCTCTGTCAGCATCAATTCCAGTATATAATTCATACATTGCCTAAAAGCAAGTTATTGGTCTCTAATGCTTAGGATCGTTTGCAGGTTCACTGTTATGTCAGAGTATTGTTTTTCTTGTTGCTAACCAGGTTGGTGTCTGTCCAGTGTGCACATGTAAGTAGTTCTTACCCAGGGCTAAATCTTCGTGTAAAGATGTTAATACTTTTGGCCAGAAGTTAAGTATTGCATCTGGGCCTGGAGGTTCCAGTTAGGAGATTTTCTTAATGTTGTTTCAATTTTCCTGGCTGCAACTTCATCACATATCATATCATGTACATTTGAATGTCTTATTGTATCTTTTACTACTTCTATCCATTCAGCATCTTTGTTATGTTCCACAGGGTCTTTAAAGATATTTCTCCATAATGTGTCTATTTCTATTTTTTTATGGTGTTTCTACTCCTTTAGCTTTGTATCCCAATTATCAATAAAACATTTTTGGGTCATCAATGAATTGCTTATTTTGTACATTTCCTGTACATTTATCTGCCTGTGCTAATATCTTTAGTTTATTTTTGCAATAGTGTGCAATAGATCTTGGTCTGTTCTAATACTGCGCATTGTTTTTATCGTGTCTTTCTAATTATTTTTATCTTGCTAAGTATTGTGCATTTTTACTCTGTATAATTTGTGATGATTTTTTTCTTGCCATCTGTGATATATAATGGTCAAGTTTCAAATGATCATCTAAGATGAAACAGTAATTTTGTATAGTTTATTTGTTCTATACAATAGTGAGCAGTGTTATTTTCACAGAGATGTGTTTTGGGGTAAAAAGTAAGCAATTTTAGGGTTTAGATGTAGTTGTTTGAATAAAACTATGCCTATTATTTTGCTGTGCCTCTGTCAAGCAGTGACACTGAAGTAATCCCATGAATTATTTAGTCATGTTTCAGTTGATAAGGCTTGTTGTATAAGGTACTGGAATTTAAAAAAAACTGTTTTGGCAAAGCAGGTGAATGTAGAGTCATCAGCATATTGAACTAGAGTAGCATTTTTATAGAGGTGATTGAGGAATATTTTGAAAAGTATGGGCCTGGAAAAGATCCTTGAGGGACACCAATAGTTCCTGGCAAGAAGGTAAAGAAATCATTTTTCCAGTTCACTGCTTGTGTTCTGTTAGAATAGTAGTTTTGGAACCATTGCAGTCAAGAATTGATGAGCTTTTAAGTATTAGAGTTATCAACGGGTTTCTGGTGGGATGATTTGTCTAAGAAGATGGTGGATAGTAGGTTTCAGGTATTTCTCTGGGGGTTGAAAACAGATGTCATGTTGGGTTGAAGACAGAAGGTGGTTATCTATTAGATAGTTGAGAAGTTTGTGCATGAATGCATTTTATTCTAATATTTTTGATAAGGAGATGCAGTTGCAATTGGCCTACACCTTTATCTTCATGGTTCCCATTTATTGGCCAAAACACAGAAAAAGTGACATTGTAAATTTTAATTCTAACCACATCATGGTTGCTTTTCTCAACAACAAACTACCTGATCTTGTGGATCTCCTCCATCTGGAACAATCTGATGGGAAAGGATAGTGTCCCCCCTTTTCTTGGATTCAGTTAATCATACCTTCAGACCTGAGGAACATTGAAGAGGCACCTCCACATTTGTGAAAGACAGTACTGTCTAAGCAAATTTCCAGTGACTGTAACTCTGAGAGTATTGACATCCATCATATTCTTAATAAGAATAACTATCATTTTATAACTTTTCATAGGGTACGGTCTGTGTCCACTGTAGACCATGATAAGTTTACTTAGTGAACTACCCTTCTCAAAAAAAAAAATATATATATATATATATATATATATATATATATATATATATATATATATATATATATATATATATATATATATATATATATTGGGGATTGCAGTTGTTTCTCATTTAACTGGTGTACCTATACTTCTAAAGCTGGGTATACCCACAGATTTCTAGATTTGCTAAACAATATCTCCTAAGAACAGATAATTAACCAGCCCTCTGAAAAGCAAGAACATCTGAACCTAGTCCTCATCATTGCCTCCTAGTTTATCAAGCCTTTTGCTCTTTTTTTAGGTTACATGACTAGGCTTATAAAGTCCCTAGTATATACTTGTTAACCTATGCTTGTTTAAGTTGGTCCACAAATTCATAACCTTCTCCTTTAATACAGTAAACACACAATGGTAAGCAATTCTAAATTCAAGGACTTTAAACATACTAGCTTGCTTAAATTCTATGATGAGCTATGCACAGTTATGTGCAATGTCAGTATTCCTCATTAAGGTGCAGTTGCTACTTTTTCACCCAAACTCTACTGACACATAAAGAATGAATAGATCTAGCAGTCCTCACTAGAACCAAATATAATGGATATTTTAACAATAAACCAACTTAGTGGTTCACCACTAAAACTAGAGGTAAAACCAAAATAAAAAGTAAAACCCCATAACTAATTTAACCACATTAAAGAGTTAATTAAAAAAGATCAACAAGGAACTAAAAATGACCAGCAGAAAGACTAAGTTGAACATGAACTGAAACTGAAGCCAAGTAAAATGACAAATCCTTCTTTAGTTACATAAGAAATCTAAGAACTATCACCTTGTAATTTTCAGAACTAATCTAGAATAAAATTGTCCACTCTGATCTTAAAGATAGGGCTAACATGCTTGCAGACAGATTTTGTGAATATTTTACTAAGAAAACAGTCACTGAAATTCCACAGATCCCTATGTCCTACTCACCTCCTAAGACTACCATGCAACATATCCTGGCTGTATTCTCTAAAACTAAAAGCACCACTTCCATGTGCCCAGGCAGTTTATTTAGCTAGATATTTGACCTTCTTACCATGAACCCTATCCTATGTCATATCACATTCACCAATGACTGCAAGCTTTAAGAAATTGTTTATTTCACTATTGACACAGATGTGCTTCAACAGGAATCAGTCCTTTCAAATCTGTGACTTATGGAAAAATGGCTCAAAAGTGCAGCATTGTCATAGGTACACAGGTCCATAGGTTTATACTGTGCTAACTTCAGTGGGGGCCTTTATAAGCCTAGGCATGCAACCAAATCTATCCCATAAGTCATTGTTTCTTAGAGGTTATTTTATGGGCTGTATGTTAGTTATGGTATGATTTAATGGCTGACTGTGTTGATCAGAGACATAGGTGTCAAACTAGGGGTGAATTTCTAATTTCCCATCCACAGATCCAGGGTGAATTTGTAAAGGGTTAGGAAGGGCTCATGTTCATGTGATTGGGAAGCCTATTCCACAGAATGACGATTCTCTGACATAAACACCTGTCTCTCCAGCATGTCCTATTTAAGTCACAAGCAAAGATTAAATCCTTAGATCTAGTTGTTTTGGTGTTTTTCATTTTGCAGACATGCAGTCCATTAGAGTGGGATCCAAGGATGCCTTGTTTGTCAGGCATAAATTGCATCTCAGCAGTCTGTAGGAAACAGTATAGAGATAGTTCCTTGAGGCAATCTGCATAGGGCATTGTGTTTTCCTCCCTTTTCTTTTTGTGAAGGACCTCTCTGGACATTCCACTCATTGCATGTGCCTGGTCAGGTGCATACAGAAGGGGATGTTATACTTAATGACAGAAATGATGATAGCTCAGTACAGTGGCACAATGGCTTCCCTGGGTCTAGATGCCATGTCCTTATTTATAAGTTGAGTGACATAGAATGATTTTCTTACAACCTTAGACACATGTTGGTCAAATGCCAGGTTGCTATCTATACAAGTCCCAAAATCCCTGACTACTGTGTCCTCTTTTAGAGAATGTTTTATCAATGAGATAGTTTCCCTTGGGTAGCTGACTTCCCAAAAACATACTATTATACATTTCTTGGCATTGACTCTTAAGCCATGGCTTTGGCACCAGTCATTTGTCTGCTTTAGACTTTCATATAAGATGTTGATATCTTCATGGGGGGGGGGGGGTCGTCTATGATTGTCACTAGACTGCAATTATCTGCAAAGTTGGTAAGCTAGTCTTCTTTGACATTGGCCTTGACTTTTGACAAATAGATGCCAAAGAGTAGCAGACCCAGCACAAAGCCCTGCAGGACTACACTGGTGACTGGCCCCTTTGTGGAGGTGGACTCTCTAACCCTAACTTCATGGATCCTGCTTCTGATCCAGCTAGCTATCTAGCAAGTTACATAGGGTTTTTGCCTAATTATGTGAGTTTGTTTAGAATGCCTTAGTGGGGATATTATATCAAATGCCTTAGCTTGGTCAAGGTAGGCAGTATACACCTTTCTATCCTCATTCATTGCCTTTGTGACCTTCTCAAAGATGTCTACCAGGTTCAGTAGGCATGCCCTACCTTTGGTGAATCCAGACTGGCTTAGGTCTAATGTCTTGAGGTTTCTTATGTCATTTTTAATCATTTCCATGAAGATTCTTTCCATGGCTTTGTATATGAGACTACTCAGGCTAAAGGGTTTTTTGTTACCAGAATTCATTGATGGTCTGTCCTTATGCAGAGGGTTGATGATTACAGTCCTCCATTTGTGTGGCATAAAGCCTATTCAGAAGCTATGATTAAATAGTGGCAAAAGCTTTCATAGGTCATATTTTAGGCTATGTAGGAGGCATACTAGGATATTATCAGAGCCCATTAAACCTGTGTTTCTTAAACTTTGAGAGTGCATCTGCTCCCTACTGATAATTGTAAGAATTTTGTAAGATGGTATTTCCTGACAAGCGGCTGGGAGTGAGAGGGAGACAAAGTTGGAGATTAATTTATCAGCCAGAAGATTTCATATGTCTCCTGGTTCCATGAACATGGCCCCATTTACCAACAGTTCAGCACACTGTTGTGTGCTGTATTTCAGGTTTCAGACATAGTTAAAGAAGACCTTATGGTTGTCCTTGCCTAGGATGCAATCTTTACCTCAAAATTTGCTTTTATAGGACTTAATTAGTCCTCTTCATTGTCTAATGAAGTTGATGAGAGAATTTATATCCTTTTTAGTCACCTTTGAAAAACATACCTGATTTGCAACATACAACATAGCAAATTCCCAACTCCACACCAAGATAATTAGGGATAACAGCACCTGGTTCAACAGTTCCCACATCTTCGATCAACATGTTGCAAAAGTAGTTAGGAAATCCATGTATCTAGCAAAAGTGATATCCAAAGGTATCTCATCTAAGTCAAAGAATATCATTTTACCCTGTCCTCTGAACTAATTGCACCAGTTGTTCATTATCTTTCATACTTCAGCATGTACCTATACAGGCATGTCATGTAGCTAGAAAAGCCCTTATTAGTCTAAATCTTTAGCTACAAAGACCGACTAGAAGCCTCATTCCTGTGCTCTGTCTCTTATAGTCTTCTGCATAACAACCATGTTTAGCATTCTATGCTATGAAAGACCCCACCATAAAAGATTCTTTTATACCATCAAAAGATGGACTCAAACCAAGGATTAAAACCTCCATTAACTAAAAGTAAAAACTCAGTAGATGGATAGATTATTTACCCAGTGGTTACCCTATCTCAGTTACAAATTGCCCCTGCATGTTAAGCAGAGTGACACCACTGCTTCTCCAAGACTAACCTTGATGGTTTTATGGGTACCCACAAACTCATCCCTGTCTTGATATACATGTTTTGCCATCTTGAAACTATGGAAATTCAACTTAAGGGTCGTATTTTGAAAGGCACACATAATCTTCAGACTGACTTGCATTGTAGTCATATATATATATATATATATATATATATATATACATATACATATATATATATATATATATATATATATATATATATATATATATATATATATATATATATATATATATATATATATATATATATATATATATATATATATATATATATATATATATATATATATATATATACACACACACACACACACACACACACACAGTCTCTCCCTTTTTTAATTTCTTTTTTTAATTTCTCTAAATACCTGGACAGGAATGGGCCCCATTCCTAAGTCAAACTACAATTAAAGTTAATGAAATTAGTATTGTTTCAGTCTTTGATGTCATCCAAAATAATGACCCCTCTTAAGTGTTCTGAGAGAGTATATATAATGGAACTAATTACTATTGTGTTTGTTAAAAGTCTGAAGAAGCATCATTTCAGACACAAAAGCGCTTGCTTTATTAAAATATTTATTTGTAAATATCCTTTTGGCCGTGTTTGCTGCCTTTTTTAGTTTTAGTTTTCTTTGACTTTTACTTTAAGGTGATTTCAAGAGTATTACAGTGCTCAGGAAACTTATTATGCAATGTTCAGTTATATAGAGGTCTGTTTTGTTATTGGGCATAGTTACAGGTACTGGCATAAATTTTAGGCAAATGTACATGTGTGAGTGTTCATACATACTGGCAAAAGTCTTCACTAAGATGTATAAATATGGCAGAAGATTTTTGAAAGCCACTACCACTTGTATTTGAGCAGACTATTGCAGAGAACAGGAGAATATTTAAGCAAGAATATGATATAGTCATACAAGCAGCTTATTCGGATAAAGATGCATGCACTAGGGCATTCATTTTGCTAAATCTAGCAGGGTCAGAGGCCATAGAAAGAGAGTGTTCATTTGTATATACACCAGCAGTATATGAAGGTGAAAATCATCATATTATTATACAGGCTGAATCAAGGGAAGACCCCAAGTGTTTGAAGCACAGATTTAGAGAAATGTGCAACCCCCAGACTAATGTTACATTAGATAGGCATTTGTTTTACACAAGAGATCAAAAGAAAGGAGAAACTTGTTCAGCTTATATTACTGACCTGAGAAATAAAACTAAAGCGTGCAAGTTTGGTGACTTGAAAGATGAGTTAATAAAGGATAGGCTCATGTATGGTATTAATAATGTTGCTGTGAGAATGAGTTTGCTTCCTGACAGTGATTTAATGCTGAGCAAAGCTATTGAGAATTGTCAAATTCATGAAGTTACAGAAAGGCACACAGATATGCTTGCAAGTGATAAAGAGCATGGTTTTGGCAGGCTCCAGAGTAAATGTAGACAGCATGCAACATGTGCCAGGCAGAAACAGGCCTAATCCCCTGTAGTTGTGGCAAGAAAAACCCTCAATCTTCCAGTAAGTTCTAAGACTAGTTTAGTTAAAGGAACATGCTCAGTGCCATACAAGGCTGAGTCAGCAAAACCCAAACCAAGCTTTATTGTTAACTGTCAGAATTGTAGTACCAACTATGAGTCTTAAAGAGAAAAGTGCTTAGCCTTTGGTCAGCAATGCCATAAATGTAAGAAATGGAACCATTCTCAAACATTTTGTAAATCAAGTAAGCCTCATAATGTTATAAAGAAGAGTCATTCAAAAAAATCTGATTGATCAAGCTGAAGTGCAACAGACTGCTTTCTGTGTATATGGTGTTTCAGTGATTGGTGGAAAGATTTATGTAGTAAATTTACTGGCAAAGAATGAAGTATTTTGTACTGTCCAGATCTATGGTAACTCTATTGAGCTCAAAGTAAACACTAGTTCAAAGTGTAATGTTATGTCAGCAGATACATTTGCTAAAGAGAGAGCTAGTGAACAGCTAAATGTGACCAGTTGTGTGAAATTTGTTGCTTATGGAGGTGAAGAAATTCAAACCAAAGGGTCAGTAGTGCTTTCATGTTATGTGGCCAAAAAATCTTATAGCTTATTATTCTATGTAGTTTGAAGACCTGTGCAGTCATTATCAGGGTCTCAGAGACAGTTTGAGAATGAATCTGCTTTCTTTTACCAAAGAAGTTCATCAAATAAGCACATATCCTAGTTCCAGCTTCACTAACAGTATTTTTTCAGAGTATGCTGATGTTTTCAGTGACAAGTTGGGCAAACTTCCAGTTGTGTATTCTATGAAGTTAGACCCAGAGAATCAGTCAGGTAGTCAGACCAACAAGAAAAGTTCCGATAGCTATGCAGCATAAAGTCAAAGCTCAGTTGGACGAAATGGTGCAATGTGTATACTTCTGTGGTGGCGCTGCATGCATGGCAAGACACTACTGCAGTGTGAAGACGTTTTTGTGAAGTGATACTCTGACCACATATGCAAAATGGGAAAATGGGTTATGGATGGATGGTTACAGAACCTACTGAATGAGTGTTGTCCATGGTAGCAGCTCACAAAAAAGGCTCAGATGAAATCAGAATATGCATTGTCCCAAGAGATTTGAGCAAAGCATTGAAGAGACTGCATCATCCCGTCGCAGCTCTAATACCAAATGCCACTGTTTTTTCTGTCTTACATGCAATGAGTTCATTTTAGCAAGTGATGCTTGATCACAAATCTTCATTAGTGACTACATTCAGTACCCCATTTGGAATATACAAATTTCTTAGGATGCCTTTTGGAATAAATTCTGCAACTGAAGTCTTTCAGTGTGCAATGGAGCAATTTTTTTCAGGTTACCCTTGTGCCATAATAGTAGATGATTTGTTAGTCAGAGGCAATGGCGATGCAGAACACGTGAAGTGAACTTAAAGCTTAACCCTCTAAAGTGCAAATTCAGACTACCAGAAGTTACATATGTAGGTCATTTATTTACTAGCATTGGCTTGAGACCAGACCCGTCCAAGCAAGCAGCCATTCTTGAGATGCCAGCACTGGATAATGTACAAGCTCTACAACGTTTTTTTGGTATTGTCAACTATTTAGGCATGTTTATACCAGACTTCAGTGAGTTGACAGCACCTTTGCGAGAGCTAACTCATAAGAATGTTACATGGTCATGGTTAGAACATCACCAGAATAATTTGAAGACCTTACCAAAAAATTGCTACCCCACCTACATTAAGATACTATGATGTCAGCAAACCCGTAACTCTTTCCTGTGATGCTTCAAAATTTGGCCTTGGTGTAGTTATTCTTCAAAAGGGTAGAGCAGTAGCATGTGCATCTAGAAAACTTACCAAAACTGAAATGCAATATGCTCAAATTGAGAAAGAACTTTTGGCAATAGGATTTGCATGTTCCAGGTTTCATGATTAAATCCATGGTCGAGATATTCAGATTGAAACTGATCATCATCCTCTGGTTACTATTTTAAAGAAGCCTATACATTCAGCTCCAGCAAGATTGCAAAGAATGATGCTTAAATTGCAAAAGTACAAATTCAAAATGGTCTATACAAAAGGCAAACTTTTTTTATCTAGCTGATACCTTATCCAGATCAGCCAGAAATACAATGGAACAGCTTGATGCAGAAAAGTTTGACTTCGATGACATGGAACTCCGTAATTTTTCTAACAAAAGACTTGATGAGCTAAGTGATCATACAAAGACTGATTCAATTTTGCAAAAGGTCAGCAGCTACATTAATGCTGGATGGACATCAAAGCAATCTCTTGTACCACCTGAAGTACAACCCTATTTTCCTTACAGAGATGAGCTTTTGATGGAAGATGGCATTATTTTCAAAAGTCCTAAAATTGTTGTTCCTGCTTCCTTACAACACAAATACATCCAAATTTTGCATTGTGGTTACCCAGGTTCCAAAGCTACCAAGGGGACTAGTATTTTGGATTTCTCTTGCAAAAGACGTTGATAGAGTACTTTCTTCTTGTTTAGTATGCAATAGTACTAAATCACATTTGCAAAAAGAGCCACTTCAGCCAAGTCAAGTTCCTGAACTACCTTGGTCAACAGTAGCCACTGACATATTCAAGTGGAACAATCAACATTACTTTAGTACTGGTAGACTCTTATTCAAACTGGTTTGAGATCGATTTACTACCTAACGTCCACTACTATTATTACCAAGCTGAAACATCATTTCTCAGTCCATGGAAGTCCACAAAAGCTTATCTCTGACAATGGTACCCAGTTTACCAGTCAGTCATTTCAGAAATTTCAAGAGAATAGGACCTTGTACATGTTATTAGTAGTCCGGAATATCTAAGGTCAGATGGACTTGATGAACGTGAAGCGCAGAGTGCAACGCAATTCCTTGAGAAGTGAAAGCATGACAATACCAATGTCTCTTTGAATTTACTCAGTCTCAGAAACATACCCCATGACAATATACTTGACTCACCTGCTCAGAGATGTCTGTCTAGGCAAACCAGGACAACATTGCCTATCAGGTCCAGTTTATTGAGGCCTAAAGCTAAAAGCAATCGAAGCAAAATTATTTGGAAAGCATTCTTTCCTGAAGTCCAGCTATGAAAAATAGAGCAGATTTCTTTGGGTGTTGAAAGAAGGAGAGACAATGAGGACACAAACAGTGAAAGCTTTCAAATGGATTGGTCAAGTAACAAATATATGTGAAGAGCCGAGATCCTATCTTGTGAAATCCGAGGGTGTGGAGTACAGAAGAAATCGCAGACATACACTTCCTGTATTAGAACCATTATCGCAGCAATGTTCCTATGATATAGACTCTAAATCTCAAAGTGATTCAGACAATATTACTGTTCCAGAAAGATTCTTGATTCCTACTGCTATTTCTGATAATGTTCATAACGTTCCTAAGGTTGAACATTCAACAGAAACAATCCCAGTTGCTAACTCCAATTACAGTTTATATGTCACGCGATTTGGTTGCATTTCCAGACCCAGTGGTGAGATACACATTAACTTGAACGTAGTTGTGTATGTATGTATGTGTGTGTGTGCGTATATATATATATATATATATGCATGTATATATATATATATATATATATATATATATATATATATATATATATATATATATATATATATATATATATGTACATATGTATGTATATATATATATATATATATATATATATATATATATATATACATACACACACACACACACACACACACACACACACACACACACACACACATATATATATATATATATATATATATATATATATATATATATATATATACATACACCCACACACCCACACACACACACATATATATATATATATATATATATATATATATATATATATATATATAGTTTTGTATAATTACATGATGGAAAGCTACTTTGTACCTATAGCATGTCAGCATGTCAAAGTGGTCAATGTCATTTCTCAAAGAGGGAGGATGTAGACTAACATATGTGTTGTACCTTTAAGAAGCATTTCTAAGACCTGAACATGCATATATAGATAGCAGGCACGTACTAGCTTCAGTGCCATTTTGTGAGTATAGCCAGAGTGTGAACATCTATGCATGAGACATCTAGTTTGTATATATGTTTATGTTTGTATGCAATAAAATTACTTGAACAGAACCTACAATGTTCATCTATTTCAGCCTGATTAGATGAGTGACAGCAGTCATAGCCCCCATCTCAAGAGTAGTTAAAAAAGTTGAAAAATGTGTAGATAGATAAATTCTCAGCCAATTAACTAATAATCTCCTATTTCCAGGTCAGCGTGGATTCTGGCCAAGTAGTAATACCAATACAGCCATATCATACCACTTAATTAATTGATAGTTATCAGTTCGTACTATAATTGCCACAATCTTTTCTAGAATTTTAAAAGCCTTTGATACTATCCCCTATAAGCTGCTAATGGTAGCCTGCTCCACACGTTTGGTTCAAGAGCTACCTTTCCAAAAATATCCCAGTTTGTAATGTAAATTGATTTCTACTTCTACTACTGTAGGAGCTCCTCGAGGACCATAATACCTATTAGTCAACATTTTACCAATGGCATTAACTAGGTAGCTGACTTAGGATTGTATAATATGATGGTGATTCTGCTTTGATATTCTTTTCTAACTCTCTTGCCTAGCTTTAAATACCAACTCAGATTATTTTCTCTGAACTAGAAAATTGGCTTGCAGACTTACAACTAATACTAATACTGAACTCCCCAAAATAAATTAATGTACTTCACCAGTAAAACATCTCACAAAATTATTGGACATACAGCTGTGACAGTAATAAAGCAATCTTCACCCAAGTAATACTGCTGGGCCTTTCAAACATCAGTGACTCAAATGTAATTGTCATATAAACTGTGCTGTGGCTAAACACAAACAAAAACTGAAAATATTATACAAAATTAGACCCTGACACCACAGGTGCAACAATATGCCACCTAATCTCTTTTGCTACCAAGATAACTTTGATACCCCAAGATTAACAAATCTCCATATGTTGTACCTACACAAATTTGAAATGTAACAACAAAACTGCCAGTCTCTCAAATCCCATTATTGTGTAACCCTTCAACAAATTCAGTGATTGGAACTCCACAATTTTCTGAGTTATGCCCAAATATGCACAATATCCTAGTCAACCCAAATAAATGCCCCGCCATAAGTAACATTATTACCAAATATTATCTTAGTAGGAGATCTTGGGATCTAATTCATATCTCAGCCACTGAATCTGGTAATCCCTGTAGTGTCTTGCTATATGTGTGCACAAAACAATGCAAAACTATGGATCTCTATCTTCCTAGAATATAGAACTGAAACCGACTCAAATACTTTTCCAAAAAAAACCCTGAAAAATTACAGAATGACTACTTGGGCCATCCCCTGCTGTAATAGGTGACTACACCAAATGATATACTTTCCTAAAATACCATGCTCACATAAATTCCATTAAATAAAAGCATAATACTACATATCATTACGCTTAACTGCCCCATTTTGACCTATATACCCTCATCTTTACTCAACTCACCAACCTATGAACTCCTACCCTACCATCCCTGTTCCTTTTCCCTACCACATTCATTTCTTATTCTGCTCCTTAAATTCAGTTAACTAAATACTTCCCACTGGTGTAATGAGTGTTGATTAGAAAGCACAATTTTTTTTTTTACTGAATATGCATGTGAACTTGACTGTGCATATTGATCTGATTATTTTCCTACATGTTTCCATATTTATACATCTGTATGTATTAAAAGTGCACAGACTGATTGTTGCTTCATCTAAAACAAATTATGTACTTTTACTCGTGCCGTGGATCCTGCAATCTGCGGTGGTGGTGCTACAGTAGCGTTGTCGCCTCACAGTAAGACGCTGTCCGGTTCGACTCTTAGCTAGAGCGTCTTCTGCATGGAGACATGCGTGAATGGGTGTACCTTCATTGAAGGCTGTGCATCAGGGCTGGCAACTCGGCATGTAAAAATCAACTGCCACTCATTAGCGGACCAGAGTTCCGTTGTGGCGACCCCTAACCGGGAAAAGCCGAAAGACACAACAACAACTTGTGCCATGGATCCCTTTCCATAGAATATGCTGAAAAGGGGCATATTGTGCAATCAGACTCTCCCAGCCAACAAATAGAAATATAAAGTAAATAAATACATATAAAAATAGTAGCACACGTGCACTGCTGTCTTGGGTTATGTAATCACACTACTCAAACTCAACTAGTCACATTGTTGGATAACTACAGAGTATAGACACTAGCTTGTCAGGCCCTATCCCCACTTCACTCTGAATTCAATGCCTTATGATGATTGATTATCCAGAGAAACTGTAATTTCACTAAACCATTCCATTCATGCACACAAAGTAATTTCCAGGACAATGTAATAATATATTTCTGTGCACCAACACTTTCTTTTTTCCATGGTAGATACTACAGCCACCCAGATTATCCTGGCAAAGAAAAATTTATTTCACCATACATCTCTTAAAAATAAGCCAAACAAAATATGAGCACTGATGGTAGTTTTAACTTAGCATTTGTATTCTTTACTAGGGCAACTGCCAATAGTCCAACATCAACAGTTAGCTAATACCTTCATATATAACAATAAATAAATAACCCACAATCTTTTTAAATTAAATACATTCTTTACTCTTTGAAATTATGTAATATTATCTGACAAATTAATTATACAAGAACGGTACAGATTTGCACATGAAATATAAAATGAAAGGGTTCAGCATGTTTGATGACCACTACTACTCCAGTGCTGTGGCGTATAAGACAGTACTATCTACCTTATTTTTTCATAAGTTGAAAAGAGTTACTATGCCATATCTTCTACTGTTTGAGAAGTATAAATTAAAACAGGCAAACTCAGTAAAAAAAAAAAAAAAAAAAAAAGACTCTTTCAGGAAAGCATACAGTTCTTAGGCAGATATATCCAAGATCAGTGAGACAAAGGCAATGATCTATCCAAGATCAGTGAGACAAAGGCAATGATCTATCCAAGATCAGTGAGACAAAGGCAATGATCTATCCAAGATCAGTGAGACAAAGGCAATGATCTATCCAAGATCAGTGAGACAAAGGCAATGATCTATCCAAGATCAGTGAGACAAAGGCAATGATCTATCCAAGATCAGTGAGACAAAGGCAATGATCTATCCAAGATCAGTGAGACAAAGGCAATGATCTATCCAAGATCAGTGAGACAAAGGCAATGATCTATCCAAGATCAGTGAGACAAAGGCAATGATCTATCCAAGATCAGTGAGACAAAGGCAATGATCTATCCAAGATCAGTGAGACAAAGGCGATGAAAAACCTCTACTGTGATCTAGATTCTCAGGAAGATAAGTTATTCACTCTGTCCTTTGAAGGAAGTCCAAGACAAGTCAACACTGGGAAATATGCATTCAGTGTAAGTTTTCAAATAGGTTTCACCTTCAGTAAATTAGAGCTTATTGCACTTTAGAGTCAGTCAAAATTTGAATGTAAACAGTAGTCCTTAGATGAATAATGTAATAGGTTATGTAACTACATGACTTAATGTCTTAATTACCAAGATTTAGCCCATGTGTGTGTGTGTGTGTGTGTGTGTGTGTGTTTATACTTTACACTTTAGGATTATCTATAGCTTCACAAAACAGTTGCACATTTTTGTAGTGTCTCTCACATAGTTTTGTTCACAGAATGTTATATTTTACTTATTTACTGTGTTGCATGAAATGACAGTAGTAAATGTTATACATTGTTTGTATATTTTACATCTCTGCTGTACTCTTACTGTGGCAAATGGGTATTAATTCCATCTTCTGTCACAAAGTTAAATGTGATGGACCAAGGGTACAGTTTCACTATTTTACACATAATTAGGTCAGCTTAAAACCTGCAAGGCTGTCACCAAATAATAAACAAGGGCCAGCAGATGTTAAGAGCCTACAGTAAATAAGCATAATAGCAATCATCTGGAATATTCAGATAAATTTTACACCATGCATCTGCAAATAAGATCCATAATAACTAGCACCAGAGGATTACACAAAGTTCATCCTGAGCCCATTACCATCCAGTACAAACTTACCAACAGTAATTGAAGCTTGAAAAAGATTATTCTGCAAACACACACACACACAAACGTACATTACCTTCCAGGAGAGGTTGAGGATATCTCTCAATTAACAGTACACCTTCTCTGTTATAAATCATACCAGCTTATCAAAAAACACAGCCTTTAAATATATCATATCAGTAATCTCTTTTCAAAATGGGACATAAATTACCTTACCAGCTGAAATGCATCTGCAGTTAAGCTAATAAATAAATAACTAAATCACCAGACACAAATATTTATAATTGAATAATGCATTTAATTGCATAAAATAAATATCATTTAACTCCTTGTAAAATCATATATGCAGACACCTTTAAACTTGCACAAAGAAAATAAAAATGAAATGCATTGAAATACAGAGATGGCATATAGAAGAAATATGATTAACAGTGTAGCTGGACCTATCATTACCAGTAGCTAAGGAGATATTCTGAATACCTCTAACCTAGATGTCCAAACAATACATGTACAGTTCCACAGGTGAAATGCAATCCAGCTCTGGCTCTGTTTCATGAGAACTTTCTACTATGAAAACTTTAGAAGCAAATATAAAAAAATCATTTACAGAGCCAGATAGAAGCACCTATTTAAGTTCACAACTGCAAGAAACACAAACCAGGTTCACCTCTCACATGGGCTTCCTTCATTTGTGTGTAGTGGAGCTATGAGGTTAAATACATTTTTTTACATCTGGATCTGGTAGTGAATTTTCATGCTTGGTTATGCTTTTGGATCATGCACAAATAAGTTGCCAGCATTAGTTTAATTATTTTTTATAGTTTTATTTACGTATTTATTTGTTTGTTTAGTTATCGTTTGTTGACCAGGTTAGTCCTACTAGGCTAGACAGCTGCTATGGGACCAGATGATTACCAGGCTGCTTTCTAAACAAACTAAAGCATGAACTAACATCACCACTAAGTACCCTCTTCAATCATAGCCTAACTGGAGGCTTTGATCCACAAAGGTGGCTTAGCAACAGACCCAGGGAATTATAGCCAGCCTCATCTGTGAAGCCAAGGAACGTATCATCATGGACCTCATAAATAAAGATATAGGCAACCTCCAAACCCTGGATCCAACCCAATTTGGCTTTGTCAGGGACAGATCCTGCCTGCTAAACCTGGTGGATTTCTTTGAAAATGTGACCAGGGCCATTTTTGAGGGCAAATCTCTGCACACAGCATACCTCAACTTGGCAAAGGCCTTTTGATATAATCCCACATACAGGCATTACCAATACACTTAGCAAACTAAATGTAAACCCCTTTGTTGTAAGATGGGTTGCTAAGTGTCTCACAAACTAGTCACACACTATTAAAGTGGGTGACTCCACATCAGCCAGCAGACCTGTCACCAGCTGGGTGCCACAAGGGTCAATGCTGGGCCCCCTACTGCTTGGTATATACTTCTCAGAAGTTCAGGCCATTACTAAGGGGCTGTAACTGACCGGTTTTGTGGGCAACTGCAAATGGGGTGCAATTATTGAATCCCCAAATGATGTCAGTATACTTCAGGAGGGTCTTACACAGATGAAAGACTGGTATTTTATTCATGGTCTCAAACTGAATGCAAACAAATGCATCATCATTTCCTTCAATAAAAGCAGTGTGCCTTCACGCTATCAAATTAGCAACAATACCCTACGTACCTATGAAGTGGTAAAAGAACTGAGATCACAAGTAGACTGCGACCTTAACTTTAACCACCATGTGTCTGCTTTAGTTAGGAAGGCTGTCCATGTAGCACACTTGATTAGCAAAAGCTTCACATCTAGAACAAAGGCGGTTATAACCCCTCTGTACTTGTCACTATTCAGGCCCATAATGGAGTATAGCACCCCTTTTGGCATGTGCCATACAAAGCACCTGCAACAACTGGAGAGACCTCAGACATTTCTATCTAATATGATCAAGGGACTCCAGCACATGCCTTACACAGACTGACTAAAGTCCCTGTCACTGTACTCAGTATTGTATAGAATTCTTAGTGGAGACTTAAACCTAATGAATTTGCTGCATATCCGTAAATCAAATGGGATTAGAGCTACCTGTTCCAGGGACCTAAATATGGCCTACAACTTGAATAGCATTTGTTGGAGGGAGAGTTGTCTCCCAGCAACTTCCATATCTCTGGCTGCCAATTCATGTAAATCAGAGCACCTCTAAGAAACTGTTCAAAAGGAACCTAGTCACATGGATGGGGCACTGTAAATTCTTACTGAAGATAGCACCCACAACCCTCTTGGAGATGGGCAGTCATTAATAAATACAGTCCTGGGTATCGACTAGAATTTACATTATTACATTGGGATGACATAGCTAGGCTTGAAATGACCTCCAGGTCAATAGCCTAGTAACCTCCTATGATCCTCTTTCAGGCTCCTATAATAGTTCACTCTCTTGCATCTCTGGTTAACTGTATATTATGCTACTATAATGTCATTTTGTTGTTCACTGCCTTACATTTCTGACAACCAGGCACTTTTTATACACCACTCTACACGTTTTGTGACTCCTGTACTGGCTTTTTGTAATACTATATTGTTCACAACTCTGCATGTCTGGTGACTCCTGTGCCAGGTTCTTAAAATACTGCCTTGCTATGCATATCTTGCATATCTGCTGACCCCAATAATATTGCACTAATGTGTACTGCCTTACATTTGTAGTGAATACTATATTGGGTACTTAATAAGGGTCATTAGGTTAATAAGTTATATAGGCCCAAAGGCCTTTGAAAAACACTGACTCTTGGAATATGGGTTATAAGTTTCATAGCCTACCGAGGCATCCAACTTATTTTTGAAAATGAATGTTGTTTGACATCTTCATATCCAAAGGAATTTAATTCTATAACCGTGTAGTCTTGTGATGACTTGAGAAATAAATTGACATCTGTTCACTAATGTGGTTTCTATGCTAAAGTCCTTATTATTATTATTATTATTATTATTATTATTATTATTATTATTATTGTGCCAATGCATTCAAATTCAGATTTAAAATAATGTGAAGTGATTGATCATTAAAGGCTTATAAATTAAGATTGCCATTTCTCTGAAATATTTATAAGGCAACATAAACAAATTCAATTTCTCACATCTATTTGTATAATTCAAATGCTTAACATCAGGAATATGTCTGGTAAATATCTTCAGCACAGATTACAGATGTTGTAATTGTTTACCGTATATATCCAAATGCCATTGTTATGTTCAAGCACATATCTTACATGAGTAATGATTAAATGAACAATATAACAATCATACCTTAGTGAAATAAATATCATTCAAAGTCCCAAATTCCTCAGTGCTCTTGATCTGATATTATTGTCATGATTTTCAAATGATAACTTGTTTGTAATGATAATGCCAAGATAAAGATACCCGTCAACACCCTTGAGATTAACACCACCTAGAGTTAGTTGTTTTATTTGCTGAAGATTTGCTAAAATGCATAACTTCCCACTTAGTAATACTGAATTCCAGACCATTAGATTGTGCCTAACTTGTAAATTAAAATAAAAAATATTTATAGTATCAATATCATTACTAAAAACAGCAATAAAAGAAATACCACAGTCATTTGTATGCTTATAAATTCAAAATAAATTCTTCAGGAGAGCAGTGGGAAAAACAACAGTATGAAAGACCCAAATACAGATCCTTGGGGAATACTTTATGTGACAGGTACATACTCGGGTTTTATGTTAAGAATTTTAACACACTGAGTATGATCCATAAGCCAGTTACTAAAACTATGAATTGAAATTGTATTTTAGAAGGGTCTTATATGTAGCATGGTATCAAAAACTTTTGCAAGATCTATATATATACAACACCACAAGGCTGAACTAGTTATAAAACTGAAAAAGATTACTTTAAGTTGACCTGCTAGCACAAAAGCCATGTTGACCAAGTTCACTACAATTAGGGCTGTAGTTGGGGTCCTGGAGAAGATAAATTAAAAATGTTTTGAAACACTTGTCTTACTAATTGGACTATGTTTTTGATATCAGATTTATTGCCACTTCTTATATCGGAGATATGGAAGATTCTTTTCAAGATTCAGGGACAAAACACCTAAATAGTATTCTATTTAAGATATAACGTAAGATAGGTATTAATATATCCAATGGATATTATAAAGTAAAATTCCAGGAATGTTGTCAGGCTCATCTGAGGTTTGCTTACCTATTTTACCCAATGATCTAGAAATGTTTTCATTGTGAAAGATGGGTAAACATCCGATGATGGTCTTACTAATTTGTAATAAAGTACATACTGTATGGTTCAAAAATAAAAAAATGCCATTAAACATTTTAACTTGGTATAGAATTGATTTATTTGTAAAATAATTTATTTTTGTTTAAATGCATGGCAAGTCTTCTTTCTAAGTTAGCTTTCTCCACTGTAAGTGTTTAAGGTTGGTCTTATTTCTTCTAGTTGGAAACCTTCTAAATCTTCCAATCAGATATTTCTATCTACATACTATTTAACTTTGCATTCCACCAAAAAGGAAACTTACTTTTATTCTTGGTTTGCTTAGTTGAGCACATAGTGCATACCCATCAATCTCCTAGCCTATCTGGACAAAGCCTTACATAATGGGGTACAAAGATCCAAAAATAGGGACAGACTTGAAATATTGCTCTTAAAAACTTAGGTTCATAGGTGTGTACTAGGCTAATGGCCCTGGCACCTTTACAAGCCTAGCCCATAGAAGTGCCCTGGCATCGTGTCGCCCATCATTAGTTCCAAGTGTATCTATCAAGTAGAGCCACTGGAGTGATCCCCAGGGAGAACTTTCTATTTCCCATCCACTTATCAAGATTTTTCTTGAAGAGGGCTAGTGAGGTGCTCTGCTTGACATGTATGGGAAGTCTATTCCAGAGCATGGGCAGTCTCTGAGTTATGAACCTGTCTCTCCAGCATGTCCTGTTGATTGTGGTAATGAGGTTGAGGTCTCTGGAGTGTGTGGTGTGGAGGGATTGGGATTGCTTTAGATGTAGCATTTCTAACAGAGCTTGGTCAGACATGGCTTTGTCAAGCAGAGATCGCCTCTTAGTAGACGATATGAGACAGAGGATAGCTAGAGTTTTTTGAGTCTGTCCTTGCAGGACATGTGTTTAAGGCCTAGGATCCTCTTTGTGAGGTACTTTTGTGGCCTCTCCAGCTGTTGCAAGTGTCTAGTGAGGTACATGCCAATTGGGGCATTATACTCTACGATTGGTCTAATGAGGGAAGAGTAGAGAGAAATGATGACCTCTTTCTTCCTGGATGCAAAACCCTTGGTAATGAGATGTGCCACATAGAAGGATTTTCTGACCACAGTGGCAATGTGTGGTTGAAGGAGAGTTTGCTGTCAACCTGTGTCCCCAGATCTCTTATAACGCTTTCGGTGTTCAGTGGGCTCCCATCGATGTACTAATTAGTGGGAAATGAGTTTTTCCCAAAGGGGATGATGCATTTTTTGGCATTAAGCTTAAAGCCATGGTTTTGACACCAGTCATTGGTCTCAGTGAGGCTTTTCTGTAGGATGTCTGCATCACTTGGGCAGTTAATAATGGCTCCCATCTTGCAGTCATCACCAAATATGGTCAGCCAAAATCCTTTCGTGTTGGCCTGGACTTCTGAGAAGTAGACGCCAAACAGGAGAGAACCCAGGACCGATCCCTGTGGGACTCCACTTGTGACTGGTCGGAAGTCTGAGTTGAAGTCCACTACTTTCACACTCTGTGTTCTATCTGTGAGCCAATTTGCAACACACCTAATGATATAGGGGTTGATGCCTAGTTTGGTGAGTTTAGCAATAATTCCTGAGTGAGGAATGGTATCAAAGGCCTTGGCCAGAAAGAGGTAGGCTGTATGAACTGCTTTACCTTCATCCACTCCTCTCTTGACTGACTCAAAGAAGTCAACCAGGTTGAGCAAGCATAATCTACCTTTTACAAAACCAAATTGCATGGGATCTAGAGTTTGGAGATTCCCTATGTCCTTGTTAATTAGGTCCATGATAATGCACTCCATAGCCTTACATATCAGACTCGTCAGGCTAATGGGGCAATAATTTCCATGGTCTGTAGTTGCTCTTCCTTTATGGAGAGGGATGACTGTAGCAGTGCACCATTTGGTAGGGACAAAGCCTGAGGTGAGGCTGTGAGTGAACAGAGCACACAGATGTGGTGCCAGTTCACTTTGTAATTTATGTAGAACATAGACACGGATATTGTCGGGTCCCATGGAAGCTGTATTCTTGGCCTTAGACAATGCAGCTTTAACCTGTGCTGCAGTAATGCAGGGTGCCTGGCATTGTTCTGGTATTGAGATTGGTCCTTTAGGGGGGGAGAGGGGCAAAGTTGGCACTGAATCTGTCAGCCATTATGTTGGCAACATCTCTTGGCTCAGTATAAGAAGGTACCATTGTGCAGTAATGCAGAGCAAATCTAGGTATTGCCATGGAGATTCCTGATATAACTAAAGAAGGCTTTGTGGTTGTTTTTAGCGTCTGCCACAATTCTGCCTTCATAGCTGGCTTTGGAGGTTTTGGTGAGGGATCTCAACTTTTTGTTGAGACTAATAAGGGATTTTTTCTAGTCTTGGGACTTCACCTTTTTCTGCAACAGTTTCTTCCTTCTGTTGTAGAGTTTACTATTGGCAGGGGACCACCAAATTGGCTTCCTTTTTTTGTAGGAGAGCGTCTTGGTTCCGTTGGGTATGGCTAGTTCCATGCATTTATGTATGTGTGTGTACAGTGCATTGGTGTATGATTTGGCAGTCATGCATCTATTTTCCATTGGCATGGGTGCCATGAAGTTATCCACCTCTGTTTTTATGAGCCCAAAGTCAGCTTTGGAGAAGTTTTTCATGGTGGATACCATTGCAGGGGGGGGGGCTGTAGATTTCCATGGTGATTAGTTTGTGGTTGGATCTAACTGGAAGGAATTGATTATTGATGTAGAGCAACAGTTTCTCATGTTGGTAATACCAGGTCAAGGATGTTGCTTCCTCTAGGGGGGGGGGGGTAAGAATGAGCTGGTCCAGGGCATTGGAATTGATGACTTCCAGGGAGTGTTTGGCTAGTGCATTGGTGTTTGAGTAGTTTTTCCAGTTGATGGAGAGGTAGTTGAAGTCTCCTAGTATGAGAGTGTTGGGTTGGACCTTGATAGATTCCAGGGTGTTTAGGAATCTGGAGTGAGAATCTAGGGACATGGTTGGGGACCTATAGCAGGCTATGACTTGGATTGCAGTCTATGTTAGTTGTACCTGAAGGAAATTACTTTTATTCTTGGTTTATTTAGTTGTGCAGATAGTGCATATACCCTTCAACTTCCTAGCCTATGAAATCTGGGCAAACTTTTAGAAAGTTGCTAGAATAACTGGTATGCATTCAAATTCATTTTCTAAAGGATATGGAGTCTGAAACTCAAATGTATGATGTTATTTACTATATTCATTCCATATATAATCATTCCAGTTATTTGTCAGATAACCAAAAATGTTATGAGTAACATATCAAAATTTTGAGGCAAAAATCTGTACATTCTGTGAAAATCTGGACAGTTGAGAGGTATGAGCCAATGTCTTAAAATAAATTAAGAAGTTTATTTTCCACTCTGGCATATCCTAAACCATTCTCATGAGAAGAGACTTTGAAACAGTTTAAATGTTTTAGGAATGTACTTATTTCATTATAATTCAGCAAGTTATAATTATATATTTTGTAAATTGGAGTAGGTTTGTCCCCCAAATGCATACCAACTTATGATCTAAAGATCCAAGGAGGGGGGACAATAGTCACATTATTTATTAAAGTGTGACAGTCAGTAAAAATTTAGTCAATGATATTTTTCTCTCTTCTTTGTTGTTTGCCACATTACAGGAAACTGTGTAGTTGTATTAGTTGTATTATATCCAAAACAAACTCTCATTCAGTTCTTGTAGGGGTAATATAATTATTTCATTTAAACTATGGATAATTCAAATCACCCATTAAAATAACTTACTTTCCTTTAATATAAGCCAAGTACTTTAAATGTTCAGCTTGTGTCATTAAAATCCATAGATGGTTTTCTTTAAGTTTAAATATTTTATGGCTAACATTAAGACTTCACCCTTTATATCTGCTACCAGACTTGCCATATTGACGTTACTTAATGTAACCTCAGCAGTTATAAATTACTGTAGTATCCATAGAACTCTGCCACCATTGATGTTATCCCTCAGACAGTCATACTTTTATCCTGCAAATAATAAGTTGCTTAAATTCCAGGCTTCTATAATAGCTAGTAATAAAATATCTTCAGTATTCATTTTATGTAGGTGTTAATTGACTTTATTACCATTACTGAGATCATTAAAATAGAATACCCCTAACATTGCATAAGGTATATAGCATCTAAGAAAAAGTGTGTTTTTGTCAGTCTTAAATTTCATTAAAAAATTAACAAATTCTTTGATTTTGTTGCTAATGAAATTGGCATCATAATTGCCAAGATGAAAGCTATCCCTAGCAAATATTCATTAGTCATCCTTTTGTTCTTCCCATAAGGTAACCAATTTAATTGAGTAAGTATTATATGACTGCCTTAGCCAAGTAATAAACTCAAAAGCCTTGGTGTAAAAATAGTCATTCAACCTGAGTGATGAAAATATTTCACTAAAACAGATATCTGTTTTTTCTACTTCAGGAAGTTCCATTATTTTCAGTACAACATTTTTCACATGATTTAAAGGAGTTCTTTGGAGGACATTAACACCACAATGAATTAATACATCATATATCATGTTCATTTATGTGCATTTCTTACCCCAAGATCAAGTAACGCAGTGTAGTTTCCTTTTCATTTAGTTTGGCATATGTTAAGCATCTTTAACAACCTGTTCCTTTTTTATTTTAATTTATTTTTATTGTTTTGACCTCAAACTCTAGCTGTTAAATCTTTGCTACTAACACCCACAACCAAATAATTAATCTTCAAAGCTGTTTCACAATCATCTAATTCTACCGTTAATGTTAGTAATATGACACAAGGTAGAAGTGTGTAAATATGTATATAACATTGAACCATTTGATTATGTAGTGTGGCTGCATAAGCTTTGTATTAGTGTCAACTTCAATGTTTTACTCCATTGTAACTGTATTCTACTCTATAATGCATGTTATTTTTCTTGTATGTACTGTTATATTATGTTGGAGCTTTTATCCCGAGGCCTCCACTGAAAATAGGCTCACCTAGGCCCAGTGGATCATCCCAGTAAACAAATGCAATAAATAAATAAATATGCTGTTAATGGGTTATTAAAATGTTTGTCATCATCATGACAATTTGTATGTAGCAAAGGCCATAAGTTTAGAGGGTAAACTATCTCATCAGAATGGGTGGATAAACTTACATTAGTGTTTGCTGATCATCTGCAATGTTATCTAAGCCTTCAGAATTTATTTCTTCAGATGAGCAGTTACTGTGGATTTATGAAAATCCAGTGTCAGTTAATTATTGCACTGGCTTTAACCAATTTAATCATATCCTTCTACTATGATTCAATAAATAATGCAATAGCTCCCAGCGATATTTAATTTCTGCATATACAATTATGTACATAGTTGATCATATTTCTAACTCAATTTGAACATACAAATTCAGTCTAGCTATTCATATTCCTATATACAGTACTTCACAGTTGAAACACTGTGTGATGACTGTGCCCTGGCCCAGCAATCAAGGAGCATCAATCCTCACCACTAACACCAGGGAGGTTGTCTCATAGAAGAGGAAAGGATAACTAACACTCACAGTAAAGTACAACTTCCCTTAAGTGCACACAGAGATCACAGTCAGTCTGGGGCTGGTTGCTCCCTTGCTCACCAGGTCCCCAATAAGACTCGCCACTGGCACAGCTATAGGGTCCAGGTCTCAGTCTAATTGGGCAAGCTAAAACATCCAGTACCCTCTCTGTCCAACCAGTGCTTCATGTCCCTGCCAAGTAGCTGACAAAATACACACACACTTTGAGATAAGTATTTATACAACTTCACAGACACTCCTGGGAAAGGCTGACACAGATTCTCCAATGGTGCCCCTTTACCCAGACTATACGGTAGTAATTACTGCCACCACCCTGTTAATAATATCAGCTACTAAAAGGCTCTTAAAAGGGTGTCCAATTTTTACTGTGCAATATTAATATCCAATGGTAGTATGACTAAACAGTCTCAAGGCTTAATTTGGAGTGACTTAGACAGTAAACTCTATAAATATGCAATGTATTCCAGAGCTTATCTCTACACAAAGCAGCCACAGGTAGAAGGTTTTAAAAATATTTAATAATAAATAATTAAAACACAAGACAAAACTACTACACCACATAGATATCTGAGTTCACAGAACACACAGAAACTTAAAATAAAACAGTAGGACAGGTCTGATTTACACAGGAAAATACTTAATCTAACTTTCTAATCTGTAGCTAATCTTAGAGAAAACACAGTGCTACAATCCTACTTACATACATAAAGAGCATAGGCAATGCTGGTAAGTTAGCTGTCCAAAGTCAAAATGCTTTCTCTCTCTCTCTGAGACACAAAAAACATCACTAACAAACATGTCTCTGGGTCCTCCCCAGATTACATCATGTTGACACTTAGGTTTTCCCAGTATTCATATTGCATCATCTTGACACCTGCTCTGAGTTCCCAGGCTAATAGAAAGTCAATTTACATTATTTATCAAGCTAACACCTGCACAGGAGAATACAGCACTAAAAGGCATTTCACATATGCACTCTAGCAATTAGTCCTTAGTCAACACAATAGAGAAAATGTCTTCAGCCAGCCTGACCGGAACCAACTTTAAAGATCAAAGAATGTCATAAAATCATTTAAATTTCAAAAGACACAATTGAAAGGCTTGACTTAGTTTTGACTGAGCTTGTTGACTTATTGACACCGTTGTGTAAATCTTTGGTGGGGACGAAATCGCAGGCATCCCAGGCGGCAGGAAGTGGAGCTGAAGAGCTGATTTTGCAAAAGCACAAAAGGAATAGGGAGCTTATGGGCGATTGTTTCAATACCGGTGACCTTGTGGAACTGAATGGTGAATCTTTTAACCCTGCAGCCACACCTAGAGCACTTATGGGTAGAAGTTTGGACAATAATAGAACTAATAGCATTGATTCCAACACGCTGAATGTTGGTTGAGTTAATTCAGGTACTGTTCCTTCATCTAGACCTATTGAAACAAATGAATGGTTGAAAATAAATTATTGTTTCTATATTGATGCTGGTGGCCCTAAGGGGTCCAAGAATGGAGATTCTTACAGCAAACAACTGGACAGTTTGTCTAAATTAATGTTTAAATATAGGTCTCTGTTGATAGAGAATGCTTATTTAATGGAATGTATTAGTAAGAACATTGTTCCTAAGGGTTTAAGAATTTACAAATACCCTAACAATGTTCAGATGGGCTCGATTTTTCACAAGGAATTGATGGAAGTATTTAATAAATGTGGTATTGATATTTTGAAATTAATCATTAAGGAGAATAATAGGAACCTAGAAAATTTACAAACAGATATTAATGAATTGGATGGGCTTATTAAGGAAGACCTTATTTTTGGAATAAGAGAGGAAAGAGACAAATATTTTAAGGTAAGGGGTGATATTGATGACAAATGTAAAGGTTTAATAAATAGGAAGATGGAAAAATTAAAACGAGATATACAAGACTATCAAAATGATGTGAGTTATCTGAAGCCTCTATCATCACATCTATATAGCAATAATCATTATCATAATAATAAAAATAATAACAAAGTATATATGCAGGGATATAGTCCTGAGCATCATCGAATAGGAGAGAGATGGAATGAATATGACTATGATAATGAATTTCCCCCTTTGGATAGAGAGCATAGACCCCCCGGTTTCCAGAGATCTCAGAATGGAAATTTTCAAATGAGAAAGGGGAGAAGGGGGAGGGGGAGATATTAGTTGGACATACCCCTTACCCAGAGTTAGTTATAACAGGACAAGAAGTTGTAACAGAAGGTTGTATAAATATTTTGAATGGTTTTACTATTTACAATTATAGTAATGTTCCACTTGACAAAGAACATTTTAGTTTATTGGGAAAAGATTTTAAATTTATTCCACAGGTTAAAGGGGACTTGACTACAACACTCCTTGATATTAAATTGTTTTTGAGGAAAATCAATATGGAAATGTTATTTTATAAGTATGATAAGTACAATATGGTAGGTACTAACCAGATGTTGGTAACGAGATCTACGTTCAACCTCCCTATTCATCCTCAACTTAAGAATTTAGAAATTGTTATGGAAAATGAAGTGAGGAAAGTACAAAGGAGTATAAGATGTAAAATGAGTCTTAGTGGAGTAGAAAATAAGATCCTGAATGAATTAAAACACAATTATAATGTGAGAATAATGAAAGCGGATAAGGGTGGGGGGGCTGTTATTATGGACCTCATTTTATATGAAAGTAAAATGAATCAAATCCTTAGAGATGAAGTTAAATATTCAGTGGTTTCTAAAAATGAGATTAGTCTGGCTTATAAGAGAATTGATATGGAATTAGAGGCAATGTTAAGTGAAGGGAGTATAGATGGAAATGTTTTCTTATTTGAAGGTGGATAAGCCAAAAATACCTGTAATTTATGGTATCCCAAAGGTACATAAAGAAGTGTTAGACCCCCCATTGAGGCCAATTGTTTCTGCAGATGGTTCGAAAACATTACCTCTAGCTGAATATATACATATAAAAACTAAGCATATCTGGACAGGTAAAAAGGTAATTTTAAAAGATTCATGGGATCTATTAAGGGATATCCAACCAGAATTATATACAAAAGATTTATTATTTGTTACAATATATACTGTTGATCTCTTCTCCTCTATACCTTATATAGCTGGTATGAGAATGTTTGAGGATGAAGTGTTTCAAGATAGAATGTTAACCCACAGAGACAAGGTAGTCTGCACAGGTTTGATGGAAATGGTTTTGAAAAATAATTTTTTATTATTTAATGGTGAATTTTTTCAACAAATTCAAGGAGTGGCCATGGGTGCAGCCTGTGCGCCTACCTTTGCAAACCTAGTCTTAGCTAATTGGAGGAAACACACATACTTAATTCAAGTTTTAATACCTGTTGGAGTCTATATAGGAGATCCCTAGACGATATAGTGATTTTTTGGATAGGGGGTGTTGAGAAGTTAGATGAATTTATGATTTATATCAATGGGACTACTGATTTCCTTAGATTTACATATAAGGTTTCTGGAAAAAAGTTTACAATATTTGGATATTGAAATATATAGAGGGAATAATTTATTTGAAACTAAGGTATATAGGAAATCAACCTATTGTAATTTATTTTTGCACTATGATAGTGCACATCCAGTACACTGTAAAATAAACATTGTGAAAGGACAATTTGTCAGGGGGTCACGTATGACGGGTAACTTTAATGATTTTACTATGGAGTGTGAATTATTGGAAAAAATGTTTTTAGAAAGAGGATATCCAAAGGATTTTATCAAAAATATTCGATCAGAAGTAGAAATTGGTAGAGTGGATAGATATACGCCTATGCTAGGGGTAAAAGAAGTTAATATTTACCAAGCAGTGAGAATGAAAGGAAATAATACTAATGGGGAATATCAACATGCCCTTGTTCTAGAATATAATGCTTTAAATTATAAAACTAGATTAATATTTCAGAGGGAATGGGAAAGATTTATGGCCCTTACGGATTTGGAGGGAATTCCTACAGGAATGCCTAAAGTTGTTTTTAGGAATTCTAATAGTATTAAGGAAATATTAGAAAATAAGAAGAGTGATTGTAATAAGGTTAGTAATATTAATAATGAAAGAAAAACTGGTACTTATAAATGCGGGAAGTGTAACCAGTGTGAATATATTATTAATAATGAAAAAATATATCTAGAAAGTAGGGAAAGATGGATCATTAGTAAGAGGTTTTATAATTGTGAATCTAGGGGATTAGTTTATCTTGCCACCTGTAAAAAATGTAACTCCTTTTATGTGGGCAAAACAGAAAGAACCCTGAAGAGAAGAATTTATGAACATACATATGATATAATGAAAGGGAAAGAAACAAATGCCTTGTTTAAGCATTTTAAGACATGACAGTGTGTTTATGGTGTGTTAAACGGTGGATTATTAAAGCTGTGTTGGCCAGTATCGGTGATTTCACTCTGTGCTATTACACTCCTGTTTTTTGGTTGACTTAGTTTTTCTTTACAGCAAGGGGGCAATGTTGTAACAATCTTGAAGTTCACATTTTACAGTGTTTTTTGTTCATTTAAAAACACATGCCTGTATTTTACATTTATTTATAAAAATGATAGAATTATGTATTAAATTCTATTAGACTAGGCTGGCGGCCTTTGTCTGTCACTCCCCATTCATCACATCCCCTCCCCCCCAGAGGAACTCAAGCAAGTTTTTAAAGTGCCCCTTGAGAAACATTGCTTGAGAGTGTCAGGTCTATCTGGGTGTACCTCACCCCATTCCCTGTCTTGAGAACCCATCTGCATTGGCATTGCTACTCCCACTGCGGTGCTGCACTGACATATCATATGCTTGCAACCCCAGACTCCATCTTAGCAACTTTCATTTTGCTGACTGGCTCTGTTTAACCATGTTAGAGGGTTGTGATCGGACATCACAGTGAATTTTCTTCCATACAGATAAGGCTGAAGTTTTGGTAGTGCCCACACTATGACTAGATATTCCTTTTCCACCGCTGCATAGCATTCCTCCCTGGATTGGAGCCTATGACTGGGATAAACCACTGGGTGCTCTTCTACCTCTGAAGAAATCTGGCTGAGTACAGCCCCCACCCCATAGTTTGAAGCATCCACCTGCATAACAAATACTTTGCTATAGTCTGGACTGGCTAACACAGGGGGTCCTCCCAAAGCTTCTTTATGTTCCTGGAATGCCTGCTCATATGCTGGGGTCCACACTACCTTATCTGGCCTATTCTTCCTTGTTAGGTCTGTGAGGGGAGCAGCTACGGTACCATAATTGGGAATGAACTTTCTGTAGTGCCCTGCTATCCATAAGAATGCTTTCACCTGCTTTTTGGTAACAGGTGCAGGCCATGCCTGAATAGCTTCCACTTTGGCAGGTTCTGGCCTTATCTTACCACTCCTCACCTGACATTTGCTCGGCTTAATGGTCACCCCTGCCCTCTGTAGTCTGCCCAGAACTTCTCTGACATGCTGAAGGTGCTCTTGCCAGGAATGGCTGTAGATAGCAATATCATCCATGTAAGCAAGGGCAAACCCTCCTGCCCCTGCTAAGATATGATCTACCAGCCTCTGGAAAGTTGATGGGGCATTCTTCATCCCAAAGGGCATATTTATGAGCTCATACAAGCCAAAAGGAGTCACAAAGGCTGACTTCTCTCTAGCACTGGGAGTCAAGGGCACCTGCCAGTAAACTTTGGTAAGATCAGTAGTTGTAAGATACTTAGCCCCACCCAGCTGCTCTAGGGCCTCATCTGTCCTAGGCATGGGGTAAGCATCTGACTCTGTGTGACTATTTAATTTCCTGTAATCCACACATAACCTGTTGCTGCAATCCTTCTTTGGCACCAACACCACTGGTGAGGCCCAGGGGACTGTTGGACTCTTGAATCACCCCTAGTTCCAACATCTCCTGTACCTTCTCCCTCAGAGTCTGTTTGACTCTCTCAGGCACCCTATAACGGGGCTGCCTGATAGGCCTTTGGGGTCCTATATCCACCTGGTGCTGCACCAGGTGGGTGCTCCCTGGTTTCCCAGTGAACATGCCCCTGAACATGCCCCTAAACTCCCACAACACTGCTCGGATTTCTCGAACCTGGGTAGGAGATAGCTGCTGGGACATTGCTACCCCTTCCATCGAGGGGTCAGCCCGAGCCTCACTGAGGAGATCAGACACCAGATCTCCCTCAGACTCCTTCTGCAATCCACTGCAAATGCTCAGCACAAGGGCCTCCCAATCATGGTAAGGTTTCATCATGTTAACATGGTACAATTTGTGCCCCTGCCGTCTGCCTAGCACTTCCACCATGTAGTTAACATCACTTACCTTTCTTACCACCTTGTAGGGTCCCTCCCAAGTTGCTTGCAACTTGTTGTGTCTGACAGGAATCAGAACCATCACCTGCTGCCCTACAGCATACTCTCTAGCTCGAGCATTCCTGTGATACCACACCTTTTTCTGTTGTTTGGGGTCTGCCAGGTTCTCCTGGACCAGGCCCATGAGTTCCCTGAGTCTTGTCCTGAGGTTCAGGACATATGCCACAACAGACTCCTTGTGAGATTCACAGTCACCTTCCCACTCATCTTGAATTAAATCTAGAGGTCCCCTCACCCTATGCCCAAACAGCAACTCAAAGGGTGAAAAACCTGTGGATTCCTGGAGAACCTCTCTGTAAGCAAACAACAGATGGGCCAAATATTTGTCCTACTCCCTCTTAAACTGATCTGCAAATTCCCATAGCATGGACTTGATTGTAGAGTTTAACCTCTCAACAAGACCATTAGTCTGGGAATGGTAGGGGGTGGTCTTCATGTGCTTCACCCCACAAGACTTCCACAGACAAGGCAGCAGGTCTGACATGAAACTGGCACCTCTGTCAGACAGTATTTTCTTTGGGAAACCTACCCTGCTGAAAATCTCTAGCAAAGCATTTGCCACCTTCTCTGCCTCAATGGAGGACAAAGCCACTGCCTCAGGGTATCGTGTAGTATAATCTACAATCACTAGGATATACCTTTTCCCTGTGGAACTTGGGGTACTCAGAGGACCCACAATATCCATAGCTACCCTCTGAAATGGCTCCTCAATCAAAGGCAAAGGCATCAAAGGAGCTCTCATCTTGTCTCCTGTCTTGCCTACCTTTTGGCACTGCTCACAGGTCCTGCAATACCCTGTTACAGCTCTGGAAATTCCAAGCCAATAGAAGTTTTGCATAATACGCCTCTTTGTACGTTTTATGTCCATATGACCTGCAAAGGGAATATCATGGGCTATTGCTAGAAGTGCCAGATGGTAAGCTATAGGCACTACCAACTGCTGTACTGTCCCACCTTCTAGCCCTCCCTCAGGGGTCCACTCTCTGTATAGTAACCTTTTGTCTTAGTATACAGATTCCCCCTTCCCTTGAGAATCAGGTGCCTCCCTAGCTACCTGCCTCAGGCCTTGCAGTGTAGGGTCTGAGAGCTGAGCCTGTCTCAAGTCTCTCCTTGTAACCCTTACCCGCTCCCGTTCCACAGGAAGTCTGGCATCCTCTGACAGTGGTGCCTCACTGTCATCCTGGGTACTACTTCTCACCTCTACCTTTTCAGTTACCCTGTCCAAGGGATCATTAGTACCCACAAGCAGCTGTGGCTCACATTCAGTCCCACTGCTACAGTATAGCTCACTCCCTGAAGTAACCACCTCAGCAGTCCTGGCTGCAAGTATGCAGTCTGTCTGGGTCTCCCCCAGGCTACCAGACACACATGCTTGTCTCCTAGCCTCACTGCATTTAACTGCATATGTAGATAGTACTGCCTCATCCAAATCCTTCCCTCTCAGGACATCTGCAGGATGGTAGTTCCATACCCCTCTTGTCTCAAGACAACACACTGTTGGCATTTTGTCTTTCCCACTAACTGGCTCCCTCACCTTTTGTTCCCCACCTTGCCTCCATGGACACCTGTATGCCACATGGCCCCGCTGGTTGCATTCAAAACATTTAACCCTAGCTCCTGGACATGTACCTGGACTAGTGGCTTCCCCTGCTACTGGTGGATTCTGTTGGGGCAGTCTGTGCTGCCCACCATGGGTTCCTTTACACCCATGAGCAGTACTGGGGGTCCCTTTCCTGTGCAGGGCTGCCCTGCTTGCTAGGTATAGGTCTCTCTTCTTCCCCAACTCCTCTGAAGTAGCACACTGTCTATCAGCTAACCAGATCCTCATGTCCTCAGGCAAAGTGCTAAGGGCTTGTTCCCTT
Source organism: Protopterus annectens (assembly GCF_019279795.1). Taxonomy (NCBI): domain Eukaryota; kingdom Metazoa; phylum Chordata; order Ceratodontiformes; family Protopteridae; genus Protopterus; species Protopterus annectens. The sequence goes on along the minus strand of NC_056748.1, from coordinate 587,108,736 downwards.
ACCAAAAGGTCTGCCAGCCCTTCAAAAGTGGTGACCTGACATCCACTCACCCAGCTATGAAAATAAGTGCTCAATTCAGCAACATATTCACATACATTTTCATCTGCCTTGCATCTATGCTCATGAAACCTTTTCCTATACATTTCAGCTGTTAGCTTAAAACATTCTAATAAATGTCTTTTTACAGCAGTATAATCAAAACAGTCAGTGTCATGCATTTTTGCTAAAGAAGTTACAGCTTTACCATGGAATAAGGGGGTCAGGAACTGTACCCAGAGCCCTTGGTCAACTTCATACTGTTTACATACCTGCTCAAACATATGAATTAAGCTATCAAAATTATCCCCCCGCTTTAAACTGTGGAAGAAATTTACTCACCATTTGTTCTTCTGGGGTCCAGTTACTCCCTTCCCCATTACCTCCATGATTCTGATGAAGAGTCAGCATTTCCTTCTCATACCTCCTCTGTTATTCATTTTCCTCAGCTGGTAGACTCCTCATTTTCTAGGCTGTTTCTAGTTCCATATGCCTGGCCTCCAACTCAAGTCTCTTTATCTCCAGCTGGATTTTTAAGTCCACTGCAGAAAGAATGAGCTATCCATTCTCCGAGGATATTGTATCTCCACTGTCAGTCTGATTGTCCTCCAGGCTGCTGTTTTCTGATGCAGCTGTAACCAAGGCTGCAATCAGGTCTGCTTTAGACAGGTTTCCATGCACCAGTCCCCTAGCCTGGCACATCTCAACCAGCTGGCTCCTTGTCAGCTTTCCATACTCTTCTGCTGACATGCTGCCTGCTCACCCTGACTAATACTAAGCTAACAAAAGAAATAAAACAATTGTGGTCTGAACTCTGAGTATACACTGCATGGCTGTTTTAGCGTACAAAACACTTTAGAGATCATTGTACATAAGCTACAGGAATTCGCTCTACCCACACGACTACAAGCCAATTAGTATGTGAAGTAGTTCCCACCACTGCCAAACACTTGTGATGACCGTGCCCTGGCTCAGCAATCAAGGAGTATCAATCCCACCACTACGTGTGATGACCGTGCCCTGGCCCAGCAATCAAGGAGCCTCAATCCTCACCACTAACATCAGGGAGGTCATCTCATAGAAGAGAAAAGGATAACTAATACTCACAGTAAAGTACAATTTCCCTTAAGTGCACACAGAGATCACAGTCAGTCTGGGGTTGGTTGCTCCCTTGCCTACCAGGTCCCCAATAAGACTCCCCACTGGCACAGTTATAGGGTCCAGGTCTCAGCTTAACTGGGCAAGCTAAAACCTCCAGCACCCTCTGTGACCAACCAGTGCTTTGTGTGCCTGCCAAGTAGCTGACACAACACACACACACTTTGAGATAGGTATTTATACTTCACAGACACTCCTGGGAAAGGCTGACACAGATACTCCAACTGTGCCCCTTTATCCAGAATATATGGTAGTAATTACTGCCACCACCCAGTTAATAATATCAGCTACTAAAAGGCCCTTAAAAGAGTGTCCAATTATTACTGTGCAATATTAATATCCAATGGTAGTATGATTAAACAGTGTCACGGCTCAATTTGGAGTGACTTAGACAGTAAACTCTATAAATATGCAATGTGTTCTAGAGCTTATCTCTACACAAAGCAGCCACAGGTAGAAGGTTTTACAAATATTTAATAATAAATAATTAAAACACAAGACAAAACTACTATACCACAGAGATATCTAAAAGTTCGCAGATCACACAGAAACTTAAAATAATACAGTAGGACAGGTCTGACTTACACAGAACAATACTTAATCTAACTTTCTAATCTTTAATGTCCAACCCAGAATTGATGGACATGCTCCACCTAAAGAAAACCTTATCCCCGTGAGCCACACACTCTAGGGATCTAAATCTCACCACAACAATAAATAGAACATGCTGTAGGGATAGATTCCTGTCCCAGAGACTTCCCATGATTTGGAACAAGATCACAATCTACATTAGGCAGAGCTCCTCGCTAACACTCTTCAATAGAAATCTTGACAAGTGGATGGGAAACAGAAAGTTTACCTCGGGGATCACTTCAGTGGCTCTGCTGGACAGAGGCACAGGGCACTAATCTAAGGGGGCAGCGAAAGCCAACACATTCTGGCTAGGTTTATAAATGCCTTCGGGCAGATAGCCTAGTACCTACCTATGAACCTATGAACCTATGAACTAATCTTAGAGAAAACACATACATAAAGAGCATAGGCAGTGCTGGTAAGTTAGATGTCCAAAGTCAAAATGCTTTATTTCTCTCTCTGAGACACAGTTCATAAAACATCACTAACAAGCATGTCTCTGGGTCCTCCCCAGATTACATCATGTTGACACTTAGGTTTTCCCAGTATTCATATTGCATCATCTTGACACCTGCTCTGAGTTCCCAGGCTAATAGAAACTCCATTTACATTTAGCAAGCTAACACCTGCACAGGAGAATACAACACTAAAAGGCATTTCACATATACACTCTAGCAATTAGTCCTTAATTAACACAATAGACAGAATGTCTTCAGCCAGCCTGACCGGAACCAACTTTAAAGATCAAAGAATGTCATAAAATAATTTCAATTTCAAAAGACACATTTGAAAGGCTTGACTTCGTTTTTCTTTACAGCAAGGGGGCAATGTTGTAACAATCTTGATGTTCACATTTTACACTGTTTTTCTTTCATTTAAAAACACACGCCTGTATTTTACATTTATTTATACAAATGATAGAATTATGTATTAAATTCTATTTGACTAGGCTGGCAGCCTTCGTCTGTCACTCCCCAATCATCACACACTGCATTAAATTTTATATACTAATAAGACTTCTAGTGCATTGCTATTTAAAATGTCAGTCTTATAAATTTCAAATCAAAAGTTCATTGACTATTATTAAATGAATGGCAAACTGTAAGACAGTATAACAAGATAATAACTCAAGTACTGTCTAGTTTAGATGTATGCACTATCACTCATATAGATCAAACCTTTAAATTCCTAAGATTGATTAACTATGCAATGCTACTGCCATTCAATAAGTAAAGAAAACATACGAAACCAGCTATTAATTAAATAAAGTAATGATGTACAGAACACAAGTTGACCCCAGCAGTTTAACATCAGTAGAAAAGTCGGTTACATGTCTCAGCAATGTATAGGAATAAACAGTATAGTGGTAGTTAGAATCAGATATTCTTGTCTGACAAGTACAGGAAAGCAAAATATTCAAGTTGATGGAAAATGAAGATATTTAATAATGGATATAAAATATAAAATATATTTTAAAATATAAACTTACAAGGCAGCAGGTTTCACTAGCCATTCTCCCAGTCTTAGGGGATCATGCAGCCTTGCAAATCTGAGTTAAGCATGTGTTTTGCATCTTCATGTCAATGCAAGATATAAAAGTCCACTCATAATCTAGTCCATTCAGAGACACATGTTGTTATAACTCCAAGGCCTCTTGATGATTTGCTAACAGTCCTTCAGTGGCAGCAGTACCAAGAACTATCAGATTGCATTCCTGTCATCATGAAAAAGATAAGCGATTGCACAAAAAATTAAATAAAACAGGTACTTTGTCATATTCTGGAAAAGGACAAGAGGGAGACACAGTAAATAAAAACATACATGTTTTTTTCTAAAATAGTTTGCACAAAGTAAACACTGTCACACACAATATGTCCTTATAAATCTAGGACCTTCCTGTAATGTGTTAATATCTCTTCAATTATATTCAACACCAGGAGCTAATATTTGATTCATCATAGCTCTGAAAAGGAATGGAAGCATATCTCCCAACTGTCTGATTTTTCCTGAATGTCCAGATATTTATGTCCTATCTTTGGTGTGTTACTCATAAATTTGTGGCTTTCTGACAAATCACTGAGAAATGGAGTAATTAAATAATGACATACATTGGCATTTCAGATTTTATATCCTTCACTAAATGCATTCTAACACAAAATATGTTATCCCAGCAACTTTCTTCTAAGTTTAAAAGTGTGATATTACATATCTGTCCCTATTTTTGGCCTTGTCCGGATTCCTTGTGTTAAGAAGCTGAGAGGTACGACAGAAGGGGGGAATAAAATGTAAATAAAGATAATATTCAATTATTTGCACTGTACTGTATTAGTGAAAGTATTTTGTAATATAGATCCCTACTCTGGCTGTTTAGTTCACCATTGCTTTGTTTTGGCTACTTATCATCATCTCTGTAATGCTTTTTTGTGTTATTTTTCATGAGGATGTAGCCTCAATCATTATCTTCATTACAGACTTAAGAAGCTGAAAAAACAAAATAGTCTTTTTTAATCAGATTACAGGTTAGTTTGTAATTCGACTGACAATCATTTTAACATGGTATTTTTCTGTTTCATCGTCATGCATAGACTTCATCTATGTTTAAGTTTGCTTTCTGTGTGTTCTCACAACTTTTAATGGTAGGTCAAGTTCAATTAGACAAATTATTAACAGGAACTGGCCCATTCTGATGGCATTGGATGAACTAAAAACTATATTGGGCACCAAGCCACATTTTACATATAAAAATATGAGGACGATTAAAAGTTTACTCTGTTATAAAGATTTTTATAGACCCTGTTATACACAATTGGCTGCTAAAACTGGTACTTTTCCATGTTTTAACTGTGTTGCCTGTGCTTACATCTTAGGGAATGGTAGTGATATTTTCACTCATCCTGCCAATGGACAAGTATTTAATTTTAAAATTACAGCTACTTGTAACACCACTTTTGTGGTTTATTTGGCTACCTGCATCTCATGCAGTTCATTTCATACGTGGGAAAACAATACGTAAGCTTAAGGAACGTGTTATAGACCATAATTCTGAAATTAGGAGAAATTGTGACAATAATGCACTATGTAAACATATTAAAACTTGTGGTGAAACACATACATTTAAGTTTAGAGTGATTGATGCTCTATGTCCAAATGAAAGAGGTGGTGATGTCAACAACCGCCTTGAGCTCAAAGAATTTGAATGGATATTGAGATTAGCTGCTGACACTCATCCTGGTTTAAATAGCACTGTCAGTTTAAAACCTGTGTTAGTTAAGCTACGTAATATTGTAAAGTAAATATTTTATACTGTGTATCTACACATCTTTTAATATATATATATATGTATATGTCTTTAATTTTTAATTTGTTTTCTGTCACATGATTTCATTTGGCTGCTGGTCATGTGATTTTAGACCTGTATTTAAGCTTCTAGAGTTTAGTGTTTGAATGTATTAGTATTGAAGAAGGGTTACGCCCGAAAGCTCTGCTTTTTATTAAACTGGTTTTCTCTGCAAGTTTTCTCTTTTGTGTTCTTGAGCTTTCACAAAAACACTAAATGCATTTGAGTGATTCTAATACACTATGCAGGATTTTATGAAACACGGTATTTCATCATAATACTGTCTCTGTAATGTCCTCCATTTGGTCCAGCTATCGCTTCGTAAAGATTGTAAGGGTTCACTCTGCTGAAGAATACAGGACATTATATTTTGCCCTAGGCAAATTTCCATTTATTGTTGCAAATACAATCCAGAGACTATCCTGAAAATGTCCGCAGTATCATTTTAATCTAATCTAATAGCTAAAATCAGATAAGTACATATAATAATCATTTTTGACAGCTCATTAATATGGATAAATGCTGTCCTAGTCTTTGCAGTATATAAAATTATCAAAGGATAGAAAACGCAGATCCACATCCAGACACACCTAGTCACACATACAAGTGTGCATAAGTGCATGGTCACACAGACACAGAATCACATACACACATACATAATACATGGTTAGCAGTTCTAAATTATAACATAGGATGTAAAGTCTTCATATTTGATTAGTGAGTTGTAATAGTTTGCAACAAAATGTGCTTAACAAACCATTTCATAGCACTGTGTTTAACATCTTGCCTTGCAATAATATCAACCAGTAAAAGGAAAAAGTATCCAATACACAAAAGGAATTATTTGTTGCTAACGTAGTTTTATGTTAATAGTTATTATTTATCATTAAATAAATATCATAAACAATTTACTCATAATGTATGTATATCAAATCTGATTAAATGGACAAAGATTCAGTCAGAGCTATGTGTATATGTAAAAGGGAGGTATAAATGTATACTTTGCATCGCACAAAAGAGGAATTGTTCTTGTAATCGCATCCATATAACTAAAATTGCAACTAGACAGTTGAGAACAAAGCTGGTTGAGCTTTGTTATAACACAGGCAAAGAGAAAGCTAAATATACTTATTCAGAGCCTATTCACTCTCTACAGAAGAAAAGAATTCTGTCCTTCACAGAAAAAAATGTGTGTTCACCCAGACAAATACAGTCTGAGTCATGAACTATAAATATTTTGTAGAAATGCATTATAACCATTTGAAGGCATTCTTCTTACAACCTAAATATATGGCAGAATGAACAGGTCTAAATGTTAAGGCTCTGGATAAATACTGAAAAATAAAATAAGAGTCTGTTGCATACGTAAATGTACATTACAATCGCATACTGTACTGGCATGTAATAGAGTGGAGCCTATTGATGCGGTACCTTCATTATGCTTGAAATATTTATGGGAAGAATAAAGAATACAAATGTTACTCATGTCCCTACTACTTAATTTCCTGAATTTAGAAACATTTCTATTTACTCACAACTGCTTACAGTCATATAATCACAAGCTGCCATCACCATCTCCAGAATACCATACCCTTATGTATCCAACATAACAAACTTCATTATACAGAAGATAGCCTCTTATTCTTGGACCTAAGACTATGAAAATCCCTTCCTTCCTCTCAAAATTCATTTCACTGATATTCTCATTTACAGAAAAATACATGTAAAAATGCCTTATTGGCAAAACCAGATGCTCATGCTTTTAACAAAATGGAATTTTTCTTTTTTATTTCCAAAAAACCTAAAAATACAGTAGCAAGATTATAAATGCTGTAGGTTCAACTATTGAAATATGAGTGCTAAAAAACTAATATCTGTAAAACACATGGGGAAAAAATAAACAATGTATATTTGTTTGCAAAAAATATAGCACCCACTTGCACCCACTGATATTGGGGGAGAATCCCACATACCCCCTAGGTGTACATTCACCCATTCCGTGGCTTCACAAACATGAAGAAAGATGAAATCTTCCAAAACAAAGGAATCACTGCTACCATATTTAGAAATCAGATGGGCAGTGATTTCCTATGGAAAACAGTGATCAATATTTTCTTCTTCCACATCTTGTATCATAAGCCCCTGATGTTTAACGGTAAGAAATGAGGCAATACTGTTTTGTTCTATTCTAACAACATTTTATAAAAATTTGTCTGATGCTATATTGTACATTCATTATTAATTACCTTTTAGATAGCCTGTATGTTACTTTACTGCTTTTTTCTAAGCTTACTTTTTTTTGGAAACTTTGGGTAGGCCTGAAAAGTGGTCCACTAGATATGAATACTATTTCTTGGTTAACAAATATAAATAGACACACACACGTGCACACACACACACACACACACACACACACACACACACACACACACACACACACACACACACAGACACACATATTGTAATTTGCCTTAAAATGTACATATTGTGGCTAGTAATATGCAGCATCAATCCTCTGTTATCACATCTAAACCCAGAGTATCTACAACACATGTACTTATGATGGCTGATCTGTTTGCCATGAATGTCACCTGTCCATTGACTTAATTAAGTGTACAAAGGTATGGCCTTCTGTCCTGTACCTGTAATGCAGTGATGTAGCATCACACAGGATCTTCCCTACTGAAAATATCCATGGAGGTATCTGTGGATGTCCTTACATTCACTGCTGCAGTATTGTTTTACATGTGGGATTCCCTGCCATGGAAGGCTGACATCCGGACAGTATACCAAAGCCTACTGTTGCTTTAAGGTACGCTGAACATCAGCCATACACTTCTCATGTAGCATAGGGCATTAAAGTGATATTCAGGCACACCATCCTCAGAACTTCTTTGCCTCTAGTCTGAACACTTCTGGTCATTGGTCTGTTCAACAACATCTGTTTTCTGCCAGTTCAAATGCATTTTTGTTCTCTGGTGAATGTCTACAACTTGTTCTAAAGTCCAAGCCATTATAGATAAGTACCCCATTGGGGTTTGTTTTTTCTTGGCTTTTTTGTTGCTGTTAGGGAGTTAATGTCATCCAGGAAGGGTAAATGACAATATAAGAAAAGACAGATTCCCCATAAAGACCGCCACAATAAGTGTATTTTCTGCCTAGAAGCTTCTCACAACTATACATCCTGTTCAGTTTGTCAGGCATTCGTAGCAAAAACTCTTTGTAGTAGGCTTTGTTCCCTTTCTTTGTATCTTGAGAGCTAGCATCTTAAGCTTATTGCTAAAGATACAATGGAAGGAACTTCCCACCCCAAGGATCAACCATTAGGGAAGAAGAAGGTGAAAGGAATCTTCTGCTGTCCAGCCTCTGTCAGGTGTTTCTACCGAGGTCATTGTGAACCCGGAGGCTTGCCCGGCTTTGTCTGACTCCTCTGGCATGACTGGGTTGGAGGCCAAAAAGGACCCTGCTTGCAGCACGTCCGATGAGGCATTGAAGGTGTCTGTTTGGACATTCAGGGGGAACCACAGTTGATTATTTCTGACGGGCCAAGGAGTGTTCCACAGATTCTAGTTAGAGAGGAAGTTCCTACTGTAGTTATTGAATGCTGTCCATGGTCAAGGCCTTCTAAGTTTTATAGGGCAGACATTCCTTTAAAAAAAGAAGCAAAAAACTAAGCATGTTCCTCCATCTCCTAGGGTTCCACAGAGTGAGTGGCAGGCCTTTACTCAGGGTTTGTTTAATGCTTTAACAGCATTAAAACCTCCTCAGGGGGTTTCTGTTCCTGCTCCTCCTTGGTCCTCTACTCTCCTTAAAGGGCCCATGGAAGAGGATTCTACTGAGGAGTCAGAGTCTGATGAGGAATCCCTGACTTATTCTACACAAATTATTTCTCCTTTGGATTATGAGTCAGAGGAGAAGGGAGTCTAATAGTTCTGATATTATTTTTGAAGAAATTTCCTTTGGGAACACAATATCTAGGATGATGGATGTTTTTTTTAAATGGGATTGTGCTCATGTTTCTGACATCCAAAAGGGGTACTAAGAGTTGCTACAGTTGGAATATCCAAGATCTTCTATTCATCCTGGTTTGGCTGCTTTGTTAGATGCTTTTTCCAATGCCTCTAAAGCTTCTGATTATTTGCCCCCTGCTTCCAAGATTCCTCATAGGTTTTATAGCGTGCCTGAGGATTGTAATTGTTTGTGCAGATGTCCTGCTTCTGACCCCTCTGTTGTTTCTCTAGCCTCTGATAAGCCCTCTCAATTGCTTCCTTCACCCAAGTTACTGCCCTCTGATAAAGACAGCAGAACTATGAAAAGGCTACATAAGAAGGTTTATACCTCAACTACTCTGGCCTTTAGGGCTATTATGTATCAGACTCATATGTCCAGGTATGTATTGGTGCTCCTTTCTCAGATTTGTCAGTTTATTTCTAATCTCCCTGACTCTGAGGGTAAAACTTCCTCTCTTTTTTTGTTAGGGGCTTCCTCTCAGGTAGTTTGTCATTCTGTCAAGTGTAGTTATGATGCAGCAGGTGCCTCATTTACTGCTGCTGCTTTTGGTTCATTGTTGAGGAGGCATTCTTGGCCTAGGCTTCAGCCTTTACCTGATGATATTAAGGCAAAGTTAATGGATGCTCTTCTGGATAATAATCTTTTGTTTGGAGAAGTAGCTGCTGATTTGTTTAAATCCCTTCAGATAATGGGAAGGCCTTATAAGAGCATTTGTTTCTCCTGTGCCTAAATGTTAGAGAAACTACACCAGTAAGCCAGCCTTTGTTCATAGGCAATCTCACCCTCCTACTAAAGGTAAAAAGAGTGGTAAGCAGGCTTTTTCTGCTAAGGCCACTCAGACTTTAGGAATTCAGAAGTATTCCTTTCCTGATAAACCAGGTACTGTATGACTATCTGTCTCTTCCCAGCCACATTCCTCTTTTTCTTCATCTTTCTCCTCCTCTTCCTGTTTGGCTTCAGATTACTCAGGATTCTTGGGTTCTATCCATTATTTGCCAGACGTACTTCATGGTGTGGAAATCCCATCCCCCTTTTATGGGTATTTCTCAGCCTCCTGGGGAACAACTCCTTTTTTATTCCCAGAGGTTCTTTGAGATCTTTTCAGTCAGGGTACAATTCAAGAGGTGCATGTGTCCTGAAAGGAGAAAGAGTTTTACTCAAGAATATTTCTAATGCCCAGAAAAGAGGGTACTTGGAGATGAATTCTAGACATCTCTCATCTAAACACTTTTCTGAAGGTGCCATCCTTTCACATGTTGTCCCTTCAGACTCTGTTTCCTCTCTTACTCCCACAGGCCTATATGGTATCTATGGATCTCAGGGATACTTATCTCCATATTCTGATCCATCATCTTTTCAGGAAGGTTTTGCAGTTCTCTGTTGCTTCCTGTCATTTTCAGTTCTCTGTTTTGCCATTTGGCCTTTCTACCTCCCCAACAGTATTCAACAAATGCCTCACTCCTGTGATTGTTTTTATAGGTTCATAGGATCATAGGAAGTTACTAGGCTATTGGCCCTGAAGCCCTTATAAGCCTAGCTAAGGGTTTATCCAATGTTTAGATAAGTCAGCACCCAATGACCCTGTCCAGCAGGGCCACAGGTGGAATCCCAGGGGTGTATTTTCTGTCTCCTATTCAGTTATCCAGGTTGCATTAAAAAAGGCTTAATGAGGTACCCTACTTGACATGGAGAGTGAGTCTATCCCACAGATAGGGGGAGTCTCTGGGATGCAAATCTGTCCTGCCAACAAGGCCTATTGATGTCACAGACCAGGTGGTTGCATGTGCGGGTTACTTGAGTGGAGCTTGACTTGCAGATATGCAGCAGTCCCATCAAGGCGAGGTCTGAGATTGCTTTGTATGCCAGAGGAGGAGTCTGTATGAAACTGAGTACAGGGATAGGGCTTTTAATCTATTTGTGTAAGGTAGATGTTTGAGGACCTGGATTCTCCTGGTAAGGAACCTCTGTGGTCTCTCCAGCTACTGCATGTGCTTTGCAAGGTACATGTCGAAAGGGGAGTTGTACTCAATAATGGGTTTTATAAGGGAAGAATACAGGGATGGTATGACCTCCTTCTTCCTGGATGAGATACCCTTACTTATGAGGTTGACCATGTAGAAAGCTTTCCATACAACAGAAGCAACATGGTGGTCAAAAGTCAGGTTGCTATCAACATGGGTGCCCAAGTCCCTCACAACTGATTGCATGCTTAGAACGGTGTTGTTAATGTGATAATTTCTGGGGATGTCACTCTCCCCGAAGGGGGTTCTGATGCATTTTTTGGTAGTCAGCTTGAAGCCATGATTCTGGCACCAGTCATTTGTTTGAGTGAGACCCTCTTGGAGGATGTCCACATCACTAGGGGAATTGATGACAGTGCCCAGATTGCAGTCATCATCTGCAGACTTGGTCAGGCATAGCCCACTGGTTTTGGCCTGCACTGCAGAAAAGTATATCCCAAATAATAGAGGTCCCAAGACTGATCCCTGGGGTACACTGCTTGTTATGGGTCTACTGCTTGAGGTGGCTTCCCCTATTTTGACTAGGTGGGTTCTGTCAGTGAGCCAGTTTGCTACCCATCTGGTAACATATGGATTGATGCCTAGTTGAGAGAGTTATACTATTTTGCCCAAGTGGGGAATAGTGTCAAAGGCTTTGGCCAGGTCAGGGTAGTTGGTGTCCACTGTCTTCCCTTCGTCCATGACTTTGGTGACTATCTCAAATAAGTCAGCTAAATTTAACAGACATTACCTCCCCTTGATGAAGCCAAACTGTGTGGGATCTAATGTTTTCCAATGTCCTTGTTAATGAGGTGCATGATAATCAGCTCCATGGCCTTGCAGATCAGGCTAGTTAGGCTGATGAGTCTATAATTTCCCAGATCGGTGGATGCGCCACCTTTCTGCAAAGTGATGACAGTGGCTGTCTTCCACTCAGCTGGGATGAAGCAGGCTTCAAGAGATCCAAATATTTATTTACTTGAATGATTTGCTGATTCAGGCTTCTTCGCCAGAGATCCTGTTGCAAAATCTTCATTTTTGTCTGTTCCTTTCTTCAGACTGTAGGGTTCACAATAAACTTCAAAAAGTCCTCTCTGACTTCCTCTCAGGATCATGTCTTTCTGAGTTGCAGGATTCAGACAGTGCCTATGCTGCCATCCCTGCCCCTTCAAAAGTCCTTAACTCTCATTTCCTTCTTTCAAAGTCTTCTTCCTTTGCTTTCCATTACAGCCAGGAAGTTTCTGAAAACTCTGGGTTTTATGGCATCAACCATTGCAATGCTCTTTCTGGTCAAACTCCACATGAGAAAGTTTCAGGGGGTTCTGAAGTCAGTGTGGCTTCAACATGCATGCACATCCCCTAGACATTGTAGTTCATGTTCGTCCTTGTCTCAAGAAGGAACTTCTCTGGTGGATTCAGCAGTTGTTAAATTCAGGGCTCCCTTTTCATCCCCCACTTCCATCTCAGGAACCGTTTGCAGATGCATCAGACATGGGATGGGGTGCAATCTTTGGCTCCCTAAAAGTACAGGAGAGGTGGTCACCTATTCGATAGAAGGAGCATATCAATGTCAAAGAGATGAGAGCTCTTTTAATGGGTTTTCATGCCTTTCATTCTCTTTTCGCATCAAGGTCTCTCAAGATATTTACAGACAATACCACACTGATGTGGTGTATAAAAAACAGGTATGAACAAGTTCTTATCTTATTTGCGAGTTGGCACTTCTTGTATGGGATCTTGCTGTCAACTATCAAGTGACTCTTCAAGCAGATTATACCCCTTTGGATCAGAACACTGTGGCTGACAGACTGAGCAGGTCTTTAATTCAATCCCTGAATGGGTGCTTTACAGGAATGTGTTTCTGGACATTGTCCACCATTGGAGTACCTCTCGAGTAAATGTATTTCCCTCCTCTCTGATCAGACAACTTCCTCTGTTTAGTGCCAAAGTTACAGTTTGGAAGGTGGATACCCTCGCTCTTTGCTAGAAGGGGATGTTTCATTATACATTTCCTCCCCATCCTCTCATTCCAAAAGTCCTGTTCAAGATTCAACAGGATATTCCCAAAATCTTGTTGATGACTCCCTTTTGGCCATGGTAGTACTGGTTCCCTCTACTTCTGTATCTAGTCAATGGCAATCATCACAAGGTGCCTCACTAGCTGGATCTACTCACACAAGACAAGGGATCTCTCATCAATCTCCACCTGTCCATGCTTCAACTGACACTGTAGGTGATAGGATTTTGATTCCTTATAGACACCTTTTTTCTGAGGAAGGACTGAAGGTCCTTCTGGAGATAAGGCAACCTATTACCAGGAAATCCTACTTATCCAAACAGAAGAGGTTTTCTATTTGGTGTATCTGTCTTTGGTTGTCTCTTATTTGTGTGAGTTGCTCAATGCTGGTTTGGCCTATTCTTCGATAAAGACCCATTTATCAGCTATCTCTGCTTCTCTGCCTTTATCTTCTCCTTTATCTTATAGATTTGAGTCTAAACAATTCCTTAAAGGTGTCCTTCATATTAAACCTCCCAGGAAGCAAGTTCCTCCTCTTTGGGATCTTAATTTTGTTTTGGAAAAGTTGAGTAAGGCTCTGTTTGAGCCTGCTGCTTCAGCTTCACTTCCTTGCAACATTGTTCCTGAAAGAGGGTCCTTTTCTTAGCTGTTACTACTGTCAGACGGGTGTCTGAGTTGCAAGCCTTTATGGATTGTCCTTTTTTTTTTTTTTGGCATTTCATAAGGACAGTGTGTCCTTCCATACTAATCCTTTTATGTTTAAAGTGGTTAATGAGTTGTCATTTAATCAGTCTATTCATTTGCCAATTTTTAATCTGATAGTGAGAAGGTGCTGCATAGTTTGTACATGCATAGACCACTCAGATTTTATTTGGATAAGACTAAGGCTATTAGAAAATGTAATCAGTTGTTTGTTTCTTTTCATCCATGGTCATTAGGATTAGCTATATGCAAGCAACCTATTTTTTTCTTGGATTTCAAAGGCTATTTCTTTTTGCTATGGTTTTAATGGCAAGAGCCTTCCTTTTTCTGTAAACATTCATTCTACTAGAGTTGTGGCTTCTTCTGGTGTTTTTTTAAGGAGTTGGATACTAATTCTATTCTTGTAGCAGCTACCTGGTCTTCTTTGCATACTTTACCAAGAACTACACGTTGGATGGTATATCTGCAGCTAGGGCTGGTTTTGCTAGGGCCATTTTTCTTGGTTACCTAGATGGTTCTACTGCTCCTTCCTCCTACTAAGTTTCTTCCTTTGCTTTGGCACTTTCCCATACATAAGGACTACTGCAGCAGTGAATGTAAGGGCATAGTACAGCTGTGTAAAATCTTACCATAACAGTGGATGTCCTTGCCTTCACTGCTGCAGTATTCACTACCCCCCTCCTTCACCCTAGTCCTTTTCCTTCCTGGATGTACAGGTCACCCCTTGGATATCCTTGGACTGGTATTCCTACCAGGGCAATCAGTTCTGAGGATGGTACACCTGAACATCACTTTTATGCCCTATGCTATGCGAGGAGCATAAAGGTGATTTTTTGTTGTACCATAAAGCAACAGTAGACTTTGGTATACTGGCCGGATGTCGAGCTCCCTTGGCAGGTAATCCCATAATAAGGAATACTGCAGCAGTGAAGGTAAGGACATCTACTGTTATGGTAAGATTTTACACAACTGTACTCTTCTTTGCTGTTTTTACCTTGCACAGTGCGTGTATACCTTTAATTTAGCAACTGACAGGTATGTTTCGCCTGGATCCATATCTTCGTTATCCTTGATGCATTAAATTCTCTCATTTCTGTTAATCAAAACCAGAGCCAGATTAACAAGTTGACTAATGGAGCTGCAGCTCCACATCTTTTGTCGAAAATAAGCCGCGATCCTTCTCTCAGTTTAGTCTTTCATTCTTTCTTGAGTTTGATTATTGGAAAAGTCTGTCTGGGTGAAAAAAACCCTTTTCAGTGGAGTCTCAGGGAGAAAAGCTCTACACTTACTACTTACAACGTGAATTAGAATACAGTAAGAGGAATTAAAATACAATAGTAGCATTTACAAGAAAATACTCATTTCAGTACAGCAATGATACACATTCTAATGCAGAACTGAATTTAAATACAATAATAGCAAATTAAAGTACACTAGCTGTTCCAGTTACAATTAACTACAGCAATAAAAGTCAACTATTTAGTTTCAATTTATAGAACTACAGGTTGATTAGAGTCAAAAGTTAAGCAGATAAGGAAAAATGCCTGAGTGCTAGCAAGACAAAAGGAGTATAGGGAAAACGGCAAGATAATCAGGAATGTAAACAGGTATGTCTAAGTTTGTGTGAAGGCTTAACGGAAAAGGAAGCTTCATAAAAGCAAAGTCAAATATTTTGTTAGAAGTTAGATAAAAGCCAAAGGGGGTGGTAGACGTTAGTTAAGTGGGCTAGTTTACTATAGGCTTTCCAGGATAAGTTAGAGGAGTATAAAGGATGATAGTTTCCTGTACTGTTCTACTATTCTATCTATATATGTTATCCTAAGGAGGAACACTGGCAAAGAAATTGCTTTGTAATTATTTTAAATGAGTTTTGAATGAAACTCGGGAATATTCTTACCTCATGGAGAAAAGAAAAATATTCCAAATTCTGGAAACATAGAGAAAAGAGTGCCTCCTGCTGAGTTTTTAGATTTAGTAATATGTACTAAAAGTTTGTTGGAAGAACAGAGAGATCTGCTTGGAGTATAGGGCTGAATAATGCTGCAAAGGGACAAGCATTTGTCTGGCTCATGGATCAGGTTGTAAATTATGAGGAGTAGGAGTAGATTATATTGTGGGGAAGTTCTAACGACTGCAGTTCTTTGAGAACCATACAATATACTGAATTCTGTAAAAAAGATTTAGCAGCAAATTTGGCAACCTTATTGTATTATTGTTCCAGCTTTTTGAACAGGGTGGTTTGTATGATGGTAAAGATTGATGTGGAGTAAAGGAATATGGACAGGAGGAAGATGGAGGAGGCAATCTGTTTTCTTGCAGTGTCAGTCAAGAAAGGTTTTACTCTGTAAAGTGAGCCTAGTTTTGTTGTGTTTTTTTAACTATATGTTGAATGTTGTAGGGAAATTTCAGATTTTTGTCTTGTATACACCTAGCAGATTAGTGTACGAGATGAGGTCAGTTTTTGGTGGTGTTTGTAGAGGTAAATGAAAGAACTGTTTTTTGAGTATTTAGATGTTTGGATGTAAAGATAATTGGATTGATTTTCTGAGGTTGAGAAGCAGTTGTAATTTTGTTGACCATTATTTAAGTGAAGGATTTTTCTGTTATTTTTTGTAGACTTTTAAGGTTTTGGTGGTGCAAACTAAGTGAAGTCATCAGCATATTGTACTAAGAAGGCATTTTTGGTTGTAGTACAGGGGTCATTGATGAAAATTTTAAAGATTAATGGTCCAAGAATAGCTTCTTGGGGGATTCTGACAGTTGTGGAAAGAAAAGGAGAAAAGTGATTTTGCCTTCTGACTGCTTGTCTTCTGTTAAAGAAGTAGCTGTGCATCCAGCCCAGTGCTGGGTTTGAGTCCTATGCAAGAGAATTTTTTAATAGAAATGTGATGAGAGAGGATGTCAAAGGCTTTAAAAAGGTCAAGAAAAAAAGGCTGATGCAAGATTTTCTTCATGCATGCTTCTATTGACTGTATTAATAAAATTTAGGAGGACAGTGATGATACGAAAATGAAGACAGAGGAGAAACCTGTGTGATATAATTAAATAGCTGGATCTGTATCCTTGTTTCTTACACCTTAGACTGGAGAGGGGGGTAGTATGGTAATAAGTCTGTAGTTAGTCTTGTTTGTGAAGTTGGCATTTTTATAAAAAAAAGAATGTAGCATTTTTCCAGACTATAGGACACAGGATTCCTTGATAGTGTGGCATATTAATATGGATTCTGGAAAGGCTATTGCTTCAGGTACAATTTTGATGCATTCATCTAGTAGATTATCAGGTGGTAGTGAGGTGGGCTTTAATTCTGATGTATTTTACTGGTTGAGGAAGGGGTTGGTTAGAAAGAGAAGGTGCAAGGATGTTTGACAAATTGTGTTGGAATTTAGAGTTGAAGGGCCTAAGTTATTTAGCATGGAGAAGTTAATGAAATGGAAGTCAAATAGATCAGAGGTGTTTTTTGAGTCATTGTTGTTGCCTATTGCACGTGAAGGTTGTGTAAAATGACTAGGATTTAATAGCTGATTTATTGAGGATAAGAAAGTTTGGGTGGGTTCTATGGGCTGAAGCTTGGAGATTAATTTAAAATTTAAAGGAGTTTCTTATCAGATTTTAGACAGTATTAGGAAGAATTCCAGAGATAAACATTAGTCTGAAGTCATTTGTCACTACCACAACATATAATGTTCATCTCCAGGACTATGGGGCTGACAATCTACCACTAATGCATAGTCATCAACCAGTAAACCCCAGAAGAAAATGATAATAGGTTCATAGGTGTGTACAAGTTTAATGACCAGTGAAGCCTTTATAAGCCTAATCATGCATGTCCAAATGTTTCCTACAGACTATTATACCTCGGAGGTTATTTTAAGGAGTGTATATTAGTTAGGGCATAATTCAGTGGCTGCCTCTATCCATCAGAGGCATAGTTGTCAGTCCATGGGTGTATCTCCAGTTTGCCATCCACTGGTCCAGGTTGTAGTTTAATAGGGTTAGGGAAGAGCTCTGTTTCATATGGATGAGAAGCCTGTTACAGGGAATGAGGATTCTCTGAGATACATACCTATCCCTCTATCCTGTATAAATCACAGACAAACTTTAATCCTTAGATCTAATAGGTCTGGTGCAGTTTGTTTTGCAGATATGCAAAATGTCAGAGTGGAATCCAGTGATGCATTGCATGTTAGGCATAAATTGCCTCTCAGGAGACTGTAGGACACAGAGTCTAGAGACAGTGCTTTAAGTTGATCAGAATAGGACATTGTGTTTATACCCTCTGTTCTTTTTGTAGAAACCTGTATGGACATTCCAGTTGTTGCATGTGCCTAGTCAGGTACATACAGAAAGGGGCATTATACTCTGTGATGGATCTGATGATGGCTGAGTACTGAGGTACAATGACTTCCCTGGACCTAGATGTCATGAGCTCACTTAGAAGTGAAGTGACACAGAATGATTTTCTTATAACCTCAAACACATGTTGGTCGAAAGCCAGGTTACTTTTCACAGAAGTCTCCAAACCCTTGACTACTGTGCCTATTTTAGGGGAGTTTTCTCAAGGAGATAGTTTCCCTGGGTGACTGACTTCTCAAAAGGTACTATTATGCATTTCTTGGCATTGAGACTTAAGCCATGGCTTTGGCACCAGTCATTTGTCCGTGGTAGAATTTTTTGTACAATGTTAGTATCTTGCAGGTTTCTGTGATTGTTACTAGGATGCAATCATCTGCACACTTGGTAAGCCAGCAGCCTTTGACATTGGCCTTGAATTCACCAAAAAGAACAGATGCCAAAGAGGAGAGCACCCAACAAAGAGCCCTGAGGGATGCCACTGGTGACCAGCTTCTTTGTGGAGGTAGTCTGTCCAATCCTAACTTCCTGAGTCCTGTGTATGTGCCATCTGGCTATCCAGTGAGTTACATAGGTGCTTATACCTAATTCCATGAGTTTGTTTACAATGTCCAAGTGGAGTATTATATCAAATGCCTTACCTTGGTCAAAGTAGGCAATATGCACCATTTTACCATCATCCATTACTTTGGTGACCACCTTAAAAAGTCCACCAGATTCTGATCTGATTTAATAAAACAAAACTGGGTCAGGTCTAGTGTCAGAAGGTTTCCAATGTCATTGTTAATCATTCCCATGATAATTCTTTCCATAGCTTTGCATATAAAATTAGTCACACTAATGGGTTTGTAGTTACTGAGATTTGTTTATGGTCTGCCCATATTCAGAGGAATGATCATTGCAGTCTACCATTTGCATAGTATGAGACCTGTGTGGAGGCTATGGTTGAACAGTAACACCAGATACTTTTATATGTTCATAGGTCAAATTTCATGCTATATACGAGGGATCCTGGGATATTATCATGGCCCATTAAAGCTGTATTCTTGGACTTAGAGAATGCATCAAAGACCTGTTTTCAACTGATAGTTGGAGAGTTTGTTATATGATATTCCTTGGTTTAAGGCTGGTTGTGAAAGGAAGGTAAATTTGGAGCTGAGTTTGTCAATCAGAAGAATTGCTATATATCCCAGTTCCTTGAACATGGCTACATTTATCAACAGTTTGGAACACTGTTGTGTGCTTCCTTTGAGGTTTCAGACATAGCTAATGGTTGTCCTTGGTCTGAGACAATATCTTTACCTCAAAATTTGCTTTGTTTGGCTTAATTAGACCTCTTAATTGTCTGTTCAGTTCAATGAGAGAGATTTTGTCTTTTATAGTGTTAATACTTTTAACTACTATTTAAATACTGTTTTTAGCTATGTATTTTTTTTCTTCTGTTGTACAACCTGTTTAATTTTGGATTCCACCAGGGAGATTTTTTTGAGTTAGTCTTGGGCTTACATCTGGTAGGCACAACAACCTTTGTGAAATCATTGACATGGTTGTATATTGCTTCTGTGAATAATTCCTCATAGGCTGCTATATTATCTGGCTTTGGTGGGGCTTGACAGGCTTGAAAGGTTATCACTTAATAAAAGGTAGTTTGCCGTGGAGTGGTTACAGGGGTTTGCTAAGTTTACAGAATTGATTCATATTTTGTAGGAGACTGCATTGTGGTCTGACCTTACCCAGACAGACACAACACTGGAGAGGTGTAGCTTTCTCTCGTAGGTTCATAGGTTCATAGATCAGTACTAAGCTAACTGCCGTTGCGAGCCATTTTAAGCCTAGCCAATTATCCTTTGTGAGACTCAAACCCTGCACCTTGTGTTTGTAAGGCAAACACCTTAACCATTAGGCCACCCTCCCAACAATTTGTGGTATCAGGTACAGTATGTTTGTATGTGTAGGCATATGCACTTACTGGTCCAGGGTATTTGTGTTTACAACATCTAGGAATCTCTGTGCCTGCAAATTTGGGGTCATGTAGGATTCCCATTTTACACAGGGATAATTAAAGTCCCCCATGAGTATGGTATTTGGTTGAAAACTGAATGTCTCCAAAAGGCCTAAGTATGATCTATGGGTTTAATGGGATATAATCTCAGTTTTCTTTCCAATGAAATCAGTTATTGGCTGGCCATAAAGCAGTAGAAGCAATCTGGTTTGACACTAAAATGCTAGCCTAAGGCCAGAATTGCCATAACCTGATATTTATAAAATTTGTAAAAGTGGGCTTATTTTTATGCTAGCTATATAAGAATTAGCAGTTCTGAGTTCTCAATGTATAAACAGAAAAAGGAAGAAATGCCCATGTATTTTAAATGATTTCTGAAGGAAAATACAGGTAAGACTAATATTTGTAAATGGGAAAAAACTATGAAATAATAAAACTGATTAGTATGTAGAAAAGACAAACATCATGCAGCAATTAGTTAAAGCATACTGGATCATGTGCAGGAGGCTACCATGCAAAAAAAGAATTAATGTTTAAGAGAATAACTAAACAAATAAAGCATAAGTAAATGTGTATAGCAGACAACAAAGAATGTTTATATTAGATCATTCAAGAAAAAGCAAAATAGTCGAATATAAGAAAGAACCTATTACAAAGTTCTGTGAATAAGATAAGTTGGCTTAAATGGGTGACGACAGATATTGGATATGGTTTTCAGCTTATCACAATCAGTCTATATTCTACCTTATTTAAACAAGCATTTTGCATTCTACCTTGTTTAAAGTTCAAAAGCCTTTCTTTGTTTACTGTCAGACAGATGTTTTTGACTCAGTTTTGTTATTTCATAATGAAATCAGCTAAAGCTGAGAAATATCTATGATTAGTTTGAATGAGTTTCTTGCTATAGTAGAAAAATGCATGTCATAGTTATTGGAAGACTGGAGATTCTTTTTCATGACATGAGCACCTCAACCATATGCTTCATGCCAGTTGAATTACTACATCTCTGTCGACTGTCTTTAGTACTGTCTGGGGTGAAGAATTCCAGCAGGACCTTTTACCTTATTCTCCCGTAATGATCTCATGTCTTTCTCCACTCTCTTCATTTTTCCATCTACCTATATTTCTTTTCCTCTTCATCCATCCATCTCCTTTCCCTATCTGTGACCCACTTCTCTGGTTCACTCACGAGTATCACAGAAAATTCATCCAGTTTCCTTCCATGCTACACTACCTCATTCTATTCTCTCGCAAACTACTTTATTTTCCTTCATGCCTTTTCCCCATCACCGGTATATCCAAAAAATAAATTACAACATTTTGTATCACTGCTTTTAGTCAACAATTCAGTTATTTTCATGTGGCTTTATCAGCTCTTTAAATCTTTGTTGTTCCATTTTTATAAGAATGTTCATGTTTTTAATAATAATTGTGTTATACTCTGAGTTTGTTAAAGTGGTCCTGATATCTGCAACTTTCTTGCAAAAAAAAACAGTTTACTTCATGCAAGGAAAAACTAATAAAACCAATGGAAATAAAACAGAGTTTCCAGTTTTTTGCCTTGCCTATATTTAAGCTCTGACCAATATTTTCTACTTGCCTTAATGTCTATTTTCTTAAATCTGTTAGATTTCTTCCTCAGTTCTCTTCTCTTTTCCATTAAGTGCCAGTCCTGCCTTCCTGCTAAAACAAAACTACAGCTTTCTCCTCCTGTGTTTTTCTCATTTATCTAGTCCTTTATTTTTTCCTCTTCAAATTGCCCGTTTGATACTCCCCATGTCATCTCTCCCTTGCTTCTTTCAAGTGCCCCTAATTATGCTTGATTATTCTTGCTGTCTATTCATAATCTGCCTTGCCATATATCTATATTTTGTCTTTGGTGTTATGCTTATCTTCCATCCTGCTTCAGTTGTTGTAACCCATGCCAAACACTAGTCGTGATTTGACATGCAAGTCCCTCGGTTCCAGTTTCTCTGCTTCTACTTTGCTGCTAAGATCACATGTAAGATTTTTGTTTTCCTGTTCCATTCCTCTGCCATTTCTGTAAACACCACTTTATATATCAGATCCACAACCTCATTCTTTGTTATATCATTGATGTTCCAGGTTTACCACCATCACTCTTTTTTGTCTGTTTCCTAACCCCATCCTGATTATCTCATTGTCCATCATGAAAGCATTTTGACTTCTGTAAATTATACTGATATTACAGTTTTCCACTTTATTTCCTTCTCTCTACTGGTAGGCTGCTTAGAATAATGCAGTCTTCCTCCATGGCCATTGTTCTAGTCCACCTTTAGCTTCAGTTAGGTTGCATTTAAACCCTTCTTTAAGATATAAGATATAGTACAACTCCTTTCTTTTAAATTCAGTTCATCCTGTTCTTCCTAAAGCTTGGAACTGCCATACTCCAACATCTGCAGTCATATGCCAACATCTTAGTAATCCCATAGTATTTGCTCTCCCTTGTACTGTTAATGCTTATGTCTCTCCCATTTACATCTCCAAGCATCTAGTATTGATTAGAAATGTCTGTCATTTCCTGTCGTTTTCAGATTATCTGCACCATTTTTCACTTTCCTAACCTCTTTGTACTTATCGTCTTTCCTCTAACTCTTCCTCCCTTCCTTGATGTTTGTATTATTGCTCACACTCCTCTTTCATCTTAACCAGCATTTTAATTTATCTTTTAATCTCCTCTTTCACTACTGCAATTGCTTGAAGCTGAGGTAAAGCCTGCCCTTTTCTGCTCTGTGTGATTTCTCATCCTTCTGTGTTCTGTTTCTTGGAATATTATATTCCTGTTTGCTTTCCAATCTTTAGCAAGAATTTGTTACTCAAAATCCTTTCCTTCATGCCTTCCCTTAGACTGATGGCTCTTGATACAGTTTGTACTTCTAATAGGGATGCTTTGCTGCTCCCTTCCCTGCACTTTGGAGCTATTTATCTCTGTTACTTTACTGAGTGCTCTTTTAGGCAGGTCATTTGTACCCACCTAGGCTAGATACTTCCATGCCTCCATCCACAAGCTCTTTTTCCCATTTTTGTACATGGGGTTGGGGTGTCACTTCAACAGTGACAATCACCTACACCTAAGGTTGACAATATGCATAGTAATTTTTTGTTGATGTCTGCTGCAGAATATAATATAGCAGCTTGCAAACCAGATTTCTAGAATGTTGGATTGGTCATAATGCCTGATACTTAACTGAAAGTATCATTATTGGCTGTATATATTAATACTGTGTGTGTCAGGATGTTTTTTTTTATAATTTGTTAACTGGGAAAAGCCAGTTGACACATACCTCTTTTGAAGAGATACTGGGGATAATTCTCTGGTTAAGCCTAGCATGGTGCATCAGCAACTAGGGCTCCCCATTTCTTCTGCACATGCATATTTGCTATTTAAAAGAGTTTTGATGGCGTCCCCCAGATATGAGGAGTAGATCAGTGAAATTAAGCTCTAACTGTGATTCTGTGACTCAGTATCTGAGTTCAATCAGCAACTTGGATGCTGGAGGAGGTGGGGGTGGAGGATAAGCAGCTTGTGTGTCTAGGGGAGAGGGGCAGTCCAGTCTGCCAAAAAAACTGATGCCACAAACAAATGGATAGTAGTGTACACCACTTACTCCAAGCAGAAAAAGCAGTAGTCATTGTGACAATGTGAGGTATTGCCAGCTATGCCAGGAGAAGTAGAGCAGTGGATGTGTAACATATGCCAGCATAACTAGCTAGAGTTCTGGACAGCGCAATAGTGCAGTGGTAGCATTGTCACCTCACAGCAAGAGGTTCTCCAGTTCGATTCCTGGCTGGAGTGCCTTCTGTGCAGAGTCTGCATGTCCTTCCTGCATTTGTGTGGGTTTTCTCTGGGTGCTTCAGTGTCCTCCCACATTACAAAGACATGTGTCTGGAGCATTTTTCTCTGGGCCTCCACTGAAAATTGGCTTTGATCCAAGTCCGACTTTCCCGATAAGCAAATGTTAAATAACAATAAAATAAATAAATATTTCCCATTGGTTTCTATTGATGTAGAGAAGGGTAAAGAGGAGTGCACCACACCTCCAGCCTCTTACATGTTGTGTGGATTGCTCATTTTGCTGCTACACTACTTGCCTAGTATCTCAGATACAGTTTCAGGATGACCGATTTTCATAAAAAAAAAAAAAAAAAAATCACGCAAGTAGACTGCTTGTGAAGCACTTTTATGAATTGATCTAATACACCATTTGCAGTTTCAGTATACCAGAGCAATTCAATATATCACCTTTGAAGCTATTCTTTGGGGGGGTGCACAAACTGATATAGGGGGTAGTGGAAATGGGACTTTTATGTAAAAGCATTAGTATTTATGATATAGAAAGTGGGAGAATGTGCCCCTAGACAACAAGATTTATCATCCATATCATGGGCTGTGTTTGGAGATCATAAAGAATGAACGTTGCAGATTAATATGTATGTATACCTTTAAGAAGCTTTCCATGGGCTTGCATATGTGTATAAATACTGAGCACATGCAAGCCAAACTGCCATTTTGTAGAGTGCCGTTGAGTTGTAAGTATGCATGTATGTAATGGTATATCAGTTAATGATTGGCTGTATATATTAATATTTTATGTTGCTACTATCCATCCTGATGTGTTTCTGTATAATAAAGCATATAAATGAACTAGCCTGCCTCTTCATCCCGAATCATAACATAGAACGAGCAACAAACTTTACTTTCAGTATTAGAGAAGGCACTTGTAGCCATTGACGATCCCTGTACATTTGCCAACTTGTAGTACAAGTTAGAACACACAGCTATATTTGGTAATCTAGACAGGATAGCACAGTTTCCAGTTCATGATATTTTATGCACATAATTTAAAGCAACTTGTTTTGTTTTAATAGAGGAAGAATATTTCAATTGTTAAACTAAAAATAAAACTCTGATCAAATGGTGCAGATTCTAAGAAATTAGATCCAGGCAAAATACAGCCATATACACTCTAAATGGAATACTTGGACAAAAGTGTAAATTGCCGTGTGTTGGGGAAACAACAGAGTAACTTAAATCAGTTAGGAAATGATGCCAAGGATGAAAAGTGTGTTATAAAGCAATTCTTATTTTTGAAGTTTTATATTTCTGAGATTAAGCTGATCAGGTTGCCAGAGTGTTTTGGCCTCAAAAAATGCATTAGGAGTTGTGAAGTAAAATTGTTTATGTAATATGTTTACAGGAGTTCTGGCCCTGTATGTTATGTAGGAATCTGTTTTGGTTATGCATGGCAACCCAAAAAGTGTTTTGGGATAGAGCCATTGTTGCTGTTTACTAATTTTGTCAAAGCCAACTCTTCATGACCTCAAGGACTTTAGCATACCAGGCCTCCCTGTCAATAAATGTTTATTTAAGTACTTGCAAATTCATTTTCATTAATTCAGAAGTACTGCCTAGCTACCTTAGCCCCTGCTGCCCCCTTCTTATTTTTCCTTTGATCTTTATCAACATAAGTATTTTCTGTAATGAATTCTACAGTCACATTATGTGGCCAAAGCATCTGCACTTCAGTTTTACTATCAGGCCTTCCAGTGAACTGTTTGGATTTATTTCCTTAAGTATGAACTGATTTCATCTTTTTGCAGTCCACAAAATTCTCAAACGTTTTCGCCAACATCACAGTTCAAAAGCATAGAATTTCTACAACATAGTCATGCCTATTCCATCTCTCTCAGTGATGTATAATTAATGGGAATGGCATACAGTTAACTACATGGACATTTGTTAACAAGGTGACATCTTTGTTCTTAAAAGCCATTTTGGGATTTGCCATAACATTCTTTCTAAAAAGTAAATGTCTTCTAATTTCATTGCTACAATTGTAATCTACAGAGATATTTGAGACAGGAATACAACACTTAACTGTCTCCACTTCTTCCCTGTCTATTTGCAAAGAAGAAAAACTAGATGATCAAAGGGATGTTGTAAGTCTGTACACAAATCTGAACTAATGGATCAAATCGTCATTTTTGTATTTAGTCACTTTCTACATCAGTTCAATAAACACTGTTTCTATTTTGGGGTCATTAAATTATAACCATATAAAAGATGAATGATCTTGACTGCTTTTGTCTAATTACCTTGAGTTTAAGTGAAAAGCACATCAGATAACAAATGTCTGAATTAATTTATTACAGAAAAAGTTGGAGTCACTGCAAAGTTTTAAAGCAATGACTTTTGGTGATGTGACACCTTCCTTGAATGTGTTCTAGTTAACTTGTAAACATTAAGATAGGAAAGTTGTCCATTAAAGTCTTTTGATTGAAGCTGTCTGTTCTGCTGTACACGTTTCAACTCAAATAATAGTTTTTGATATTTTTTTTGTTCTGTTATATTAATTAATTAACAAAGAATAAAATCACATATGTAAAAACAAGCAAATAGAATATCTGAATGTGTTTTTCAAATGATCGTTACTAAGTAAAATATTCCAGTCAGAAACCATTTTTTTTAATATTTCCAGTGTCAACTGAAAATTTCAAAGCAAAGGCTTGACAACAGTCTCTGCTGGTGTCAGCATTTAGGATTTAAATATCATGACCTCTGACATTGAGTATAGGGCTGCCTTAATCAAATTTCTGTTAGAACCTCTTCACAGTTACTGGGAATTTATGTTGAATTATTAGAAATCTATATTTTGTGTCAGTTAGAGGTGTTTAGACAAATTACATTTTAGGAATACTTAATGGGCATTCCTTTTTCCCCCAATTCAGAAGGTACCAAACAATTAGTGTTTTCGTAGTCAGAAAGACTACAAAATTATTTTTTATACTTAATATATCCTATAAGATGATTAACTATTTAGGCTTGAACACTACATGGAAGAAAGAGTACACAGTTTTTAATTTTGAAAGTTGAAAAATATTTAGCAAATCTATATCATCATCATCAGCCCCCTTTTTTCCCATTTTCTACATGGGGTTGGGGTATCATATTAACTGTTGCCATCTCTTTCGATTCAGTGCCACACTCCTGCCTTCTTCAACATTCATGCCTGACTAACACAACTCTTCTTTCACACAATCCATCCACCTCTTTGCTGGACATCCTTGTTTCATCTTACCTTCTTCCTGAATGTCCCAAATCTTCTTCACCAGATTGTCTTCTGCGTTTCTGCATGTGTCTGAACCATTGTAATCTGTTCTCTTTGATCTTTTCTGCAAATGGAGCTACTTTGGCTTCTGCTCTTATGTCCTCATTTCTTCATCTGTCCCACAGAGTGCATCCTACCACCCTTCTCAGGCACTTCATTTCCATCAGCTCTAGCTTCTTCATCTGCTCTGCCTTTACTTCCCAGGTTTCTGTAACATACAGTAGTACTGGTCTCACCAGTAACAACTTTTCAGCTTCTTTGGCATTCTTCTGTCATAGACTACAAATCTACATTCATAAATATAATTATTTTTACAATTCTAGTTATCATTAACATATGTCAAGAATAATGTTGTCAAAGGCAAGAACATCAGATTGTATAGGGTCATATCACTAGATGATGTTTAACTGAAGGTAGAAGTTCTGAATAAATTATTTATGGCAAACGGTTATAAATGGTTACTAAAGCAATTTGGATAATGCAGACTTTGAACAAGTTGCTGTTTCAGACAAAAATAAATTCCCTGCTATATTGAATGCCATGAGTGGTGAGACACCAGTTCTACATGCCAATACCAGCAAGTACCATGGTCATATATTTGTTCTGCTACTTCAGTAGATTCTGTTGCATTGTGAAAATGATCTTGAACAACTTGAACTTTAAAATGACTTATTAAGAGTTTTGAGGGCAACCCCTCATTTTCTCAATAAAATTGTCCATAATTTGATCATTTTGCTAAGAAAAGTCTGTTTCTAAATTAGTTCCTTTAACTGAAACTCTTGTGGAACATATCCTTATGATATGTTTTTATTGACATCATATATACAGTATATATATAAATATATATATATATATATATATATATAGCTAAATATATATATATATATATATATATATATATATATATATGTATTGATAGGTTTACAATTAAATACACAAAGTCACTGCTGTCAACCAGCATGCGGTCAAAAGGCAGTTTTTCAATGGTCAGAATGTTGACTCAAAATACATTGACTACACTAAAGCGAATAGGTAGTGTAGTTCAAGTATCTGAGTTTGGCATTGTGCACCGATTTCCTGGTTCAGTGAGGAACAGGGAATTAGCCCATTTCCTCACTGTAGTGTGATCTTGGAGCTGGTATATATAAGTTGCAGGGGGTGTGGGAGGTGCAGCCTCCCACATGGTGGGTGCAGGGGAGCTTGCCCACCTGCAAAATAGTAAAATACAAGTACCATTGACTATGGAATGTCACTGTACATGAAGGTGTATAGTATGGGAGACTGACTTCACCTCCTGCTATGTCAAATAACATCAAGCTACGGTTGTCGATGCATTCAGTTTCGACCTGGCCAGAATATCACTGTTCTGGATCCAGGATTTCTGGTTGACCATATGACCGGTTGATGCATGTAGTTTCCATGTTTCAATAGTAAACCATATCAATATATATATATATATATATATATATATATATATATATATATAGATAAAATGTACCGTATTTGGATTTAATGCACATAAATAAGATTTTTAAGGACAAGTGGACACTTTTCTTCTAACTCTGTATGCATTATCTACAGTGTAAGTTGGCTGCCCTGTAGCACTTTTTGTTTGTAAGATAGAAAGACATCATATTAATCATGTGATCTCCATTATACAATCAGAACAACAAATGATGTGAACATTCTTATATACTAGGGTTTCTTGGCTATATTTCAAAAAGCTTAACGATTTTGTAGACTGCCAATTCAGACCCATCAACATGGGAAGTCTTGATGGTTTGCTAAAAAAGAGTTTGCTAAAAAACATTATGTTGTTGTGTCTTTCGGCTTTTCCCGGTTAGGGGTCGCCACAGCAGAACTCCGGTCCGCTAATGATTGGCAGTAGATTTTTACGTGCCGAGTTGTCAGCCCTGCGCACAACCTTC
Organism: Protopterus annectens; assembly: GCF_019279795.1. NCBI lineage: Eukaryota > Metazoa > Chordata > Ceratodontiformes > Protopteridae > Protopterus > Protopterus annectens. The sequence goes on along the minus strand of NC_056748.1, from coordinate 587,079,432 downwards.
AATGAAGGTACGCCCATTCACGCATGTCTCCACACAGAAGACGCTTTAGCTGCGAATCGAACAGGACAACGTCTTACTGCAAGGTGGCAATGCTACTGCAGCACCACCACCGCAGTATATTCACAATTAAAACTACAAGCAGACCAACCCCATGGACCAGATTTTAAAAGATTTACTCTTGGTGTAAGTGACTTACTCTGGTGTAAGCCTACTTTACAGATAGGTCTTATAGTGCAGTAAGTCACTTACACCAAGAGTAGGTCTTTTAGAATATGGCATCAAGCATAAATGACTGCATTAACATTGAAAGTTTACTTAACTTAATACCTTTTTTAATAAACTAGAACAGTCTTTTTTTAAATTGTGCTGAATGGCATTTCAGTTTGGAAATATTTTATTCTATGCAATACTCTAAAATTCAGTTATGTCAAACTGTATGATGCATTTTAAAAGCATGTATAGTACTACTTTAAAATAGTTTGCATGATTTTTATGTTTATCTAATATATCATTTATTGTTCAGTGTTAAAAATAAGGTACATTGGACATTTTTATATTCATTCATTTTTCAATGCTGAGAAAGTTTATGTCTTATATAAGTTGTTTTCAAATGAATGTCAATATGTTATGCCATCGCATTTTAGTAATTTTATGCTTAATTGCTCTTGTCTTTTATTAATAAGGATGCCGCATGATCCAACATGTACATTTAAGTGAATCTTGGCTATGTATGTGTAACTTGAAGAACTCTTTCAATAAAGTGAGGTGAAAGTGCTCAACATTCTCTTCTTGCCTTAGTGTGTTCAATTTTAATATTAGGAAAGACATATCGCAGCTCTAAGACCCTCCAAAAATGCATTGTTTTATACAAACAGACGATTTTTCATAAAGCTATGACTCACTGTAGTTTTTGATTGTAATATACTCACATACCTCTGTATATATAATACATTCTAAACTTGGTTGAAACACAAAAAATGGTACTCTGTATTTTTCTATTTTGCCACTACTGTCACTACTAATGCTGCTAGCATGCAATTGCTCTGGTACACGTGTGTGTGTGTGTGTGTGTGTGTGTGTGTGTGTGTGTGTGTGTGTGTGTGTGTGTGTGTGTGTGTGAGCTGTTCTTCATCTAATAAAGCAGAGACTGGTCTTGAAATTGAGTAGCACAAGTTCACTGCATGCACAAAGTCAGTACATAATCATATGCAGCTGTTGCCTAGTACATAGTGTTTGGTCATTTTCAACATGTAGTGTCAGTAATTTAAAAACTGCATGGCTCATTCCTGTCTTCTAGGTTTTCCACAGTAGTGCAGCACATGCTCCATATGTTAGCAGAATATAACTCTACTAGACACACACACACACACACACACACACACACACACACACACACACACACACACACACACACACTCTCTCTCTCTCTCATGAGTGTGTGTGTATATAATCTTCTAATGCTTAGGTTTCAAACAATCCCCATGCCAATGTGCAGTTGACCAATAATTCCCATAATGCTCAGTTCTAAATATCTCTTCCCAGTTATAACTTTATTTTAATCAAAGCTTTTAATACTTGTTTATAAAAATGCACATCCCAACAATAACACAGATACCTTAACATTAACCAGGGATAATTTGTAACCTATTTGTAGCTAATCTAACATCTAACAGCTGTCTGTATGCAGTAGGAATATACTGTGTGCACAACATTCTGGAGAGTCTGTGTTTCTCTGACCTGTGTACAAACACAGGTTTTCATACATATTTTTTTACATGCACTGCATCATGCACAGAGTTCTGCTCACAATAACTGTTGGCATATCAGCATGACATCCTAGATTAGATACCATGCAGCTCATATGAATGACAGAACAAGTCTGTAAATCCCCTGCCCAACATTAATTTTATGGAGTCCTTTAATTTAGTTGGATTTTAACAACTTTGCTTCATTTATTACTATTCTTGGATGATATTAAGATATACACCTAATGGCCAAGCTGTTATTTTAATAACGGTGACACTAATGCTATAATGTTTTGTGTCTTTAAAGTACTAGCAGTGACAATGTAGTTTATACTCCCACTTGCTGTCAAATTTCATTTTTGCTTGAATCCCACTTAATTGTTGTAGAAATTCTAACTAGATGATATCTTCATTATAAAGCTGTGAAGAAATGTAAGGAAATTATTCACAGTGTATATTTAGGAACAACAATTGCTTGAGATAGTAAAGAAAAACATACCAGGGGACAGAACATATGAGACATTTTGAGTTCCCAAAGAAATTACTGTAACTTCAAGTCATATTTTACCACCATTGATGTGCAGTGATCATGGGGTTATAAAGATTAATTTGTTGCTAGATAATTCTGCCAAACTGAAATCTAAGCCAATATGCAGAAAGTTAATTACAGATTATATGGAAACAAAACAGTCACTATGTAACGCTAACTAGACTGAGGTGCTCAATGCAAAAACTGCAGATGGAATGTGAAAAGTTTTGAAAGAGAAATAGTTTGAGTGGAAAAAAATCAAAAAAATGTTTAACATCAAGATCTAGGCATAAAACATCAGGTGGATATATTCCCATAAGAACAAGATATCTGATTAAGGTGACAGACAAAAAAATATAAAAAAATGGAAGACAAGTCGAACTACAACTTTGAAAACTGAAATAAACAACCTGGACAAACAGATTAAGCAAAGTGTGAGGCAAGATCAAGAAAAATTTGAAGAAAATTTATACAAAAATATTGAGCATAATAGGAAACCTTTTTATAGATACATAAGATGTGGAAGAGAGTAAAGACACACAAATTGATACTGTTTGCAGATTCTAAAATGTATTCTCAGACACAACAGATTATAGATATACTTACAAAATCTTATGCAAAACAGTCTGGCTCCACAAAAGGGGTGATAAGTTGTCCTAGTGACATCCAGGTAACCCCAGATACTGGAATCAAATTAGATTATTCTGAAAAAGAACTGCACAAATTGGATCCAAACAAAGCACAGGGAGGAGACAGAATTAGTAACAATGACCTGAGAACACTTCAGCAAAAACTTACAATACCATTATATCTATTATTCACTAGGTCATATAAATATGGGGAGATTCCTCAAGATTGGAGACATGCGATTATTAAACCTGTTTTTAAGGGAAAGAGGAGTAGGACAAACCCAGAGTCATATAGACCCTTAAGTCTACTTTCATGTTGTTCAAAAATAATGAAGAGGGTAATATTGGATAAGTTATTGTCAGAACTGGGTAGGTTGGGACTTGAAACAATATATCAGCATGCATATGTTGAAAATAGATCTATTACCAACTGTAACATAATGTTCTATAACAATATAACAGCAGCTATGAATGAAAACTTGTGCTGTGATGTAATTTATATAGCTTTAACTTCAGCATTTGACAGGATCATACACATAACACTGATCAGTAAATTAGTACAACTAGGTGCTGATGTACTCTTTATAAGATGGATAGCTACATGGCTTACAAATAGGACATGGCAAGTATCATACAGCAATTGGACAGGCAAAATCCTTGGTTACAGTCAGAGTGTCCCACAGGGCTCTGTCCTAGGCCCTTCGTTGTTTAGATTGTATCTTTCAGACCTAACATTTTCATCTGAGGTGTTCTACAGATGACCTGAAATTGGGTAAACAGATTACATGTGTTACAGATAAGGCATGTCTTAAAAAATAACTTGACTAAATTGACTATTTGGCACAGGAGAATAATATGCTGATAAATACATCAAAAACTAAGAATATGAGATTTGTTAGGCATAAATAGAATGGTGAATATTTAATACAGCACACAGTGATTGAAACTGTAGACGCATTTAAGGACCTGGGTATATGGGTAGATTCAGCTATGAGTTTTTCTAATCATATCAATCAATTGGTTAATGATAGTTATAAAACTATAGGTTATATAAAAAGATTTATAAAGTCTAGGAAATCAAAAATAATGAAGTCATCATTTGTTAGTTACATTAGACCCAAACTTGAGAATAGAATAGCAATATGGAAACCCTATAAGAAAACAAGCATGAGTAAACTGGAAAGATTACAACGGAAATATACCAAGGGTATCCATGGATGTGAAAATTTAAGTTATTATGAAAGACTAAAATATCTGAACTCGTACAGTGTCTCTTATCTATATCTAAGAGGAGATCTTATTCAGATATATAGGGCATTTAATAACAACTACCTCTGGGAATGTTTAGGGTTAACAAAAAGTACTAGAGAATCATCAGACAACCTATGTAGGAGCTTTTTCGAAATGAGAAGTGTACTAATTGATTCTCTTACAGAGTAACTGATGTAAGGAACAGACTACCAAATTACATTAAAACAAGTACTAGTTTAGATATTTTTAAGAACAGCCTGGATACTTATAATGGGAACAAGTGTTTTGTTATATTGGCAAGCTAGAAGGGCATTAATGACTGTACTTGAAATATTTGTATGTCTGTCTGTCTGTCTGAACGTA